>NC_092016.1:22980000-23217500 GCF_042242105.1 Pempheris klunzingeri | reverse complement strand
AGAGCTGAAGAGATGTGGGGACCTACTCTCACCCTCTGGGAGCAATCCGAAGTCCTTGATCCATAAACAGATGGAGTGAGATATTCCACGGTCTGATAGTCTGGTTACCAGTCTGTTGGGGAGGATTGTGTTAAACACTGAGCTGAAGTCCACGAAGAGTAGCCGCACATAGCTCCCCTGCTGCTCCAGGTAGGACAGCACAGCATGCAGAGCTGTGGTTATAGTGTCCTCCATGGACCTGTTAGCTCTATAGGTGAACTGGTGAGGGTCAAACGTGAGTAGGAGTTTTGGGGTGGGACCGGAGCCACAGACAGGGACTGGTTGAAGATCTTGGTAAAGACCCCCGCCAGTTGATAAGCGCAGTCCCTCAGCACCCAAGACACCGTCAGGCCCCGCAGTTTTCCTTGGGTTCACAGTCCTCAGTGTGTGTCTCACCTCATGCTCCTCTACTATGAGGACATGATTGTCATGGGCTGGTGGTTGTAACAAGACTGCCTTCAGTGACTCCACCTCAAACCGGGAAAAGAAGCGGTTCAGCTCCTCTGTGAGTAAGGCGTCACCGTCAGCAGCAGAGAGATGGCTGGATCTGTAGTTTGTAAGATGCTGGACCCCCGCCACACTTGCCTGGAGTCATTGCTCTGGAAGCAGTCCTCAATCCTCCTCCTGTAGGCTGCCTTGGCCCCTCTGATGCCTCCCTTCAGGTTGGCTCTGGCAGCAATGTATAGTCCCCCTTCTCCCTGAGCAGGCAGTGCACTTCTTTTGTCATCCAGGGCTTCTTATGTGGGTAAACCCGGATGCATTTGTCCAAAGTGACAGCATCTGTGCAGAACTTGATGTAACCCAGAACAGCTGTTGTGAACTGCTCCAGGTCCTGATGTTCAAAAACATTCCAGGTCATTGACATAAAGCAGTCCTGCAGTTATTGAGAAGCACCTTCAGGCCATGTTTTAACAGTTCTGGATGTAGTAAGAGCAGTTTTCCTGAGTGGGGGTGTATGCCCGTATAACTTGCAGGGACAAATGGTCTGACTGGCCCAGATGTGGTAGCGGCTTAGCTCTAAAGCCCAGCTTGACATTAGAGTAGACCTAGTCGGGTGCTTATGGAATTTAGGGAGCACTGTCTTTAATTCAGCATGCTTAAAGTCCCCAGCTATGATGTGTACAGTGTCAGGATACATGCCCGATTGTGTCATGTAAATATCTGAGGGCCGAGCTAGCATTAGCATCCGGTGGTATATACACAGCAGTTACCATGACTGCAGTAAACTACAGTTTTAGTGTTCGAACACCAGCTTTTGTTAATATACACGCAGAGCCCTCTTCCTCTGCTCTTACCGGAGTCTCTTGTCCTCTAGTAGTGGTGTACTGTGCGGCCTGCTAACTCAATAGCTGTATCCGGAATAGATGAATGATGTATAATGCCATGTCTCAATACAACAGTAGACCACTATGCTAATCTTTGCCCCTTCCAAATTGATTATCTAGTCGATAGTGCTTCAGGCTTTCTGTGAATGTCACTCAACTCCCTTGCCCCTCTAAAAAAGAAGATAACAAATGAAAAGCGACAAGTTCCTTGGTATAATTTCCAGACTCACAAACTTAAGCAAAATATGCGGAAACTTGAAAGGATATGGCATGTCACCAAATAAGAAGAATCACGCTTAATCTGGCAAGAAAGTCTTAAAACCTCTAGAAAGGCCTTCTGTAATGCCAGAGCCACCTATTACTCCTCAGAAGAAAATAAAAACAGCTCACAGAACTTGACAGCATTAAAGACATCAGTGGTGTGGGGAGAAAACTTACATGCTTGGGCTCTGGACAGGAGCCCACAGCGGTGAAACTGTGAATATCCAAACCACAAAATAGAAACTTAACACAGAGGGTCTGCTGCAGATGTGTCAGCTTTGGTAAGTTTAGCCCGATGTGACTGTTGATAAAATTAATTTAAAAAATGCTATATTGTGAATGTAGCTCTCAAATGCATGCTGTAGTTCTTTCTCATTTGATTATGTTGAAGGTATGAGCAAAAGGAAGTGAGGAAGTCATCTGAGGAAGTGAGGACCCAGCACATTTACTTTATTTTGGATGAACTTGTGATGGAAATGCCCTTACGACTACAGATCACAAATGTTGTGTGTGTGCATGTAACACCCAGGACTGTTCTTAAGGAGGGCGATCAACAGTCAAAGTTGAAGGATGGATTGATACTGGCTCACAGTGACATGACTGGGACTTGGAAGCTGTAAGTTTTGCTGTGTTTTATGTTGTTTCGCTGTTTATTTAGCAGTTAAGTCTGTTTGAACTTGGCATAATCATGTTGCTCAGCTGATTCAGCTGAAAGATGCAGAGCAGATGCAGAAGTTGGTGGGCGTTGTCTGCTCAGGCTTGTGGCAGCTGATTGGGCTCTTACGAGAGCAGGGCCTTAAAGAGACAGGAGCTAAAATGGACAGTATGCACAGTATGGTGAAAATAATGAGCAGCATGTAATGTACAGCATGTAAACATATTCTAGTAGGACCCTCAAAGTATGAACCAGAAAATTAGCAGAACATGTCTCCTTTAACCTTATAAAAACGGACAGCCCGTGGGTGGGCCCCTCTCCCCGCCACGGGAGGCACTGTTTGTATGTTCCTGTTTACATCAATCTGAAATTAAAACTGTAATAGACAGAGTATTTATTCTTTTTGCAGCCGAAAGCTAAGACTTCATTCTTGACATTATATTGTCAAGTTGATGATGTCATTAAAATACAATACAACATACAATACAATGGCGTAGAATTTTCTTTAGCTGTGTCACAAATGATCTAAGTCACATTTGTTCTCTTGGAAGTTACAAAGAGATCAAAATAAGACAGACAACAATTTAATTTAATGAAAAACTGTTTTTATTGTGGTTTATTTCACATCATATTATATGATTAGAAACAGCCCATCAGCTGGAGGGCTTTACTCAGCCGCCTCTTTTCCCTGCAAAAAGTAGACATTGGTCATTTTTTCAGTCAAGAGGTATTGATTTGATATATTCTTTATTGAGCTGAAATGTGTATTTACAAGATTTACCTTGCCAGAGTCACGGCTCTTGGCTCTCAGTTTGTTGACCTGGGACTCTGCAATGTCAGCACGCTCCTCAGCCTCCTCCAGCTCATGCTGGATCTTCCTGCACTTGGACAGATGAACGTTGGCCTGCTCCTCCTGGAATACCATACAGATTGACATTTTTGAATGTCCAGAAAGAGCAAAGGTCTGCTTTGTGTAAAATAAATCTACAATTTTGTTCTCCTTACCGCTTCCTCAGCCTGCCTCTTGTAGGCCTTCACCTTGAGCTGCAACTTGTCAACCAGATCCTGCAGCCTGGTGACATTTTTCTTGTCCTCCTCAGTCTGTGATAGAAGATATAGATTTGCATGTTTGAATATTTTAATGCAGAGTATATTGGATTGATTTATATCCCACATGGTAAATCTAAATGTGGTTGTACCTGGTAGGTGAGCTCCTTCACCCTCCTCTCATATTTGCGGACACCCTTAACAGCATCTGCTCCACGTCTCTGCTCACCCTCAACCTCTGCCTCAAGCTCACGCACCTTCAGAAACAATAAGATAATAAGTGTCCATATTTTTAAAAAGTTTTTCATCAGTTGTGAAAATTTTAACATGACTTTCTTACCCTAGACTCAAGTTTCTGGAGCTGCTTCTTGCCACCCTTCATGGCCAGGTTCTCAGCCTCATCCAGGCGGTGCTGCAGGTCCTTGACAGCGACCTCCAGGTTCTTCTTCATCCTCTCCAGGTGAGCACTAGTATCCTGCTCCTTCTTCAGCTCCTCAGCCATCATAGCAGCCTAGAAGAGCCAACTCTCAATGTTTACCAAAATGTGAAACTAAAAATAGTTATTTGCGGTTAAAAACAGAACAAGTGAAATCTAAACCTACATCAGTGATGGCCTTCTTGGCCTTATCCTCTGCATTCCTGGCTTCCTGAACAGAGTCATCCACTTCACTCTGGACCTGGACCAGGTCAGCCTCAAGCTTCTTCTTGGTGTTCAGGAGGCTTGTGTTCTAAAAGATTAGAAATTAGTTAAGTAATCACTTGCCTGACATTCACAATAGATTGGTCTATTAGTAGAGAAATGTATAAAAAAGTGTTCACCTGGGAGTGCAGAAGTCCAACACGCTCACTGGCATCCACCAACTCCTGCTCAGCAATTTTGCGGCTTCTCTCTGTCTGTTCCAGAGCAGCTCTGAGTTCCTCAATTTCAGCCACCATGAGACCATTCCTGCGGTCTACCATAGCAGCTTGTTCCTTGAAGTCATCCTGAGCTCTGACAGCATCATCAAGGTGCAGTTGTGCATCCTGGTGAAAAATATCAGGAAAATATTCACATGGTTGCCGAAATGTAGCTACACTGATCATAGTCTGGACAATAACTCTATGTCTTACACTACCTTCAGCTGTGCCTGCACGTTCCTCAGCTGCTTCTGGGACTCAGCCGCCTGGCGATTGGCGTGGCTCAGCTGAAT
Source organism: Pempheris klunzingeri (assembly GCF_042242105.1). NCBI lineage: Eukaryota > Metazoa > Chordata > Actinopteri > Acropomatiformes > Pempheridae > Pempheris > Pempheris klunzingeri. The sequence goes on along the minus strand of NC_092016.1, from coordinate 23,212,983 downwards.
CTCCATCTCATTCAGATCTCCCTCCATCTTCTTCTTGATTCTCAGGGCATCGTTCCTGCTTCTGACCTCAGAATCCAGAGTACTCTGCATGGAGTCAGTCACCCTCTGGCTGTTCCTCTTGATCTGCTCCATCTCCTCATCTTTCTCTGCCAACTTTCTGTCCACCTCACCCTTAATCTGGTTGAGCTCCAGCTGGACACGCAGGATCTTAGACTCTTCGTGTTCCAGAGTTCCCTAATGATTTTAAAGAAAAATCAATTCATTTCTGCCTTCAAACCTTTGACAATATATTTGTCAATGGTCAAGAAAAAATTCCTTCCTAAGATCATCTTTTAATAGATGTACCTCAGCCTCTTCAAGAGCTGTCTGGATCTCAGCCTTCTCTGTCTCCACCTGCTTCTTGGACTTCTCCAGCTCATGGATGCTCTTGCCAGTCTCACCAATCTGTTCAGTCAGATCTGAGATCTCCTCTGCAGAGAGATGTATGCATTTTATATTGATAAGCCTTAAAAAGCCTCAGATGCATACACATGTTGAATACATGCAGCTGTTATCTGATGAGAACTCACGTTGAAGGTTCTTGTTTTCACGCTTCATGGTCTCCAGTTGATCCAGAGCCTCTTCATAAGAGTTCTTCATCTTGAACAGCTCAGTGCTGAGAGAACGAGCCTCCTTTTGAGCTCCTTCAAGCTCGGCCTGACCCTCCTCATACTTCTGTTTCCACTCTGCCAAAACCTGAAAGGCACAATGCATAGAGTTCAGTTGGTTATGTGCATTAGATAATGACCATAGAACGATGACAAATAAATATATTTAGTTCATGGTTTGTTTGTATAGCTTGGTTACACAAAGTACATGTTGCTACCTTGTCAAAGTTCCTCTGCTTCTTGTCCAGGTTGGCAGCCAGTCCATTGGCCCTCTCCACATCAATCATGAGGTCCTCCACCTCACTCTGGAGCCTCTGTTTGGTTTTCTCCAGAGAAGCACACTTGGAATTCACTGCCTCAATCTGCTCCTCAGCCTCCTGAAGGCGCTGGGCCAACTTTTTCCTGTTTGAAAAAGAACATTTGTATCAGTGAACTCCTTAAAGTTTCCTGAAGGTATAAGAACCTTCAATGTGAATTCTTCCCACATTATGTAACATTTACCTGAAGCCAAATTTGAAATAGAAAGACAGCCCGATCAGCCCGATTATAACATTTCAAACAAGACAATACCCAGCTGAAATTTAGATTGTCTAAAGCCTTCGTGTTCTTTGGATAGCAAGTCTTTTCATACCCATACATATTGTCTCTGAGAATTAAGTAGCCCTAACGCTTTTGGCAACTGCTATTTGCACTTGGGTGTCAGTAGCCAAAAACACAATTTCACTATTGAGTCTAGGAATATTATTATATACCACATGACTGGACTGCGTGTAAACTGCTGAATAGTGGCCATCTAGCACCCATGTGCAAATAGAAAAGTGATTAGGCTTCCAAGTTTGATCTACAAGAGTTTCTGTTGGGTGATGTCTCTTATTTTGCTGCCATCGGGGCAATAATTTACTAAAAAGTGCAAATAAGTCACTCATACTAGTGCTGCAGTTGTCAGTTGACTAAAATTGAAATGCTGCACTGGCATGTAATTATTTTAATGTTACTCACTTGGCCTCCTCAAGCTCCTCAGTGCGCTGGATGGCATCAGTTTCATACTTCGTTCTCCACTGAGCCACCTCACTATTGGCCTTGGACATTCCACGCTGCAGCTCGGCCTTGGCCTCCTGCTCCTCCTCAAACTGCTCCCTCAGCAGATCACAGTCATGGCGGGCTGATTGCAGTCCATGAGCAAGAGCATTCTTGGCCTGGTGTGAGAAATAATATTGAGTGAGCAAATTGTCAAAACAACACACATACAGCTTATCTTTCCACACTTAATGGTTTCTTACCTTGACCTCCTCTTCAATCTGTCTCTTCAGCTCCTCAATCTGCTGTGTGAAGGCCTGTTTGCCTCTGGTCAGCTGGGACACAAGAGCTTCTTTCTCTTCAATTTGACGGCTGAACTCGCCTTGTGGGAAAGATGTCACAATGTGTTAGTTTATGTTCCCTTTCTCAATAATACACAGCAGATCGTTCAATGATAACTTGTAGCATGTACCATTTTCTGTCAGGAGACGTGCTTTCTGTCCACCCATGTCATTGATTTGACGGACATTTTCATCATTCTTGGTCTTCAGTTCACTAAGTTGGTCCTCAAGGGTACGGCACATCTTTTCAAGATTTCCCTAACAGGCAAAATAGAGCTCAATGAAGTGATCAGCTTTTATTTACAATATGAATTACCTTATTGACTGTACTAATTTGATTATTAAATCAAAACACATTTAATGCATTGTGCACCTTTGCTTTAGCAACAGCCTCCATGTTGCTGGAGAGGTCATCAATCTCCATCTTGTATTCACTCTTTTCCTTCTCGAGCTTCTGCTTGACACGTTGGAGGTTGTCGATCTGCTCTCCCAGCTCAGCAACGCTGTCAGCCTGCTTCTTGCGAAGAGCAGCGGCAGTGGCTTCATGCTGCAGAGTGGACTCCTCAAGGTCACGACGGAGCTTCTGGAACTCAGCTTCACGCTTCTTGTTCATCTCAATCTGAGCAGCAGTGGCACCACCGGCCTCCTCCAACCTCTCACTGATCTCCTCAAGTTCCCTGGCAAGGTCAGCTCTCTGCTTCTCAACCTTGGCACGAGCAGCACGCTCAGCCTCAATCTCCTCCTCCAGCTCCTCAATACGAGCCTGTTGAATGTAGGTGTGTTGTCTTTCAGTTAACTTTCACCTTTAATCCACAAAACATGAAATGTATGCAGTAATGTTTTATGTAATACAATATGTCACCTGAAGCTCTTTGATCTTCTTCTGAAGCTGAGCACCCAATGACTGCTCATCCTCAATCTTGCTAAGGAGCTGACTGATTTCAAAGTCCTTCCTGTGAGAATAATAGATAAAGTACATAGTAAGAGTTCATGCAGTTGACCAAAAATGTAACACAAAACAGTTGTTGTAAAAACTCAAAAACACTGTTACTTTTTAATTTTCTCCTCAGACTGCTGCTTGTCATTCTCAAGATCCATAATGGATTCTTGGGCCAGTTTCAGATCACCCTCCAGCTTCCTCTTGGCTCTCTCAAGGTCCATACGCAGCTTCTTCTCTTGCTCCAGAGAACCCTCAAGCTGAACATTGTTGTAAAGTTTAAGGTATCACGTTCAAGAGAGATCTTGCTTTGCAAATCCAAGTGACTCTGTGTACTTACGTCATCCACTTGCTGCTCAAGCTTGGTCTTGGCCTTGGTCAGAGTGTTGACTTTGTCTTCCTCAGCCTGCAGGTCATCAAGAGTCTGCTGATGGGCCTCCTGAAGGGCTTTCTTTTCCTTGGTCAGCTTGGCAATGCTTTCGTCCTGAGAGGCCATCTCCTCGGTCAGGTTTTTCACCTAAGTTCGCGAAAAAGATCCCATTATTACATTGTAATCCTTAAATGTTCCCTGATCTGCTAGACATATTCATATTTGCAAACCTTGTTCTCAGTGGCGTGTTTCTCCTTCTCCACTTTGGCCAAGGTAAGCTCCAGGTCATCAATATCCTTCTTAAGCTCAGAGCATTCATCCTCCAGCTTTCTCTTCTTGGCAGTGAGCTCAGCATTGATTTCCTCTTCATCCTCCAGTCTCTCAGTTGTCTCTTTGAGTTTGGCCTCCAACTGAATCTTACTCTTGATAAGTCCTTCACATCTCTCCTCGGCATCTGACAGATTTTCTGATTCCTAGTTCGTTTTATAAAAATACACGTTATTACATCAACACTGAAGCACGTGAAAAAGTACAACTCTCAGTTGACGTGTCCTTACCGATGTCACTTGCAGCTGCAGATCATTCTTCTCCTGCAGAAGGGACACCATCTTCTCCTCCAGTTCCTTCTTCTTGGCCAGGGCAGTAGCCAAGTCATGTGTCATCTTCTCATAGTTCTCCTTCATCTGCATCAGCTCCTTCTCAGTTTCAGCACTCTTGAGCAGAGGCTTGATCTTATAGTATACCTTCATCCATGGCCAGTGTTTCACATTCATGAATGAGCGGACGTTATACTGGATTGTGAAGATTGCATCCCTGTGGAAAAGAAGTTGCTGTTACAGATAACGTAATTCTTCATTAGAAACACAATAATTGTGTTCAATATTAGCTGTTTTCAACATGCCTCCGCTCCATCATCTGCACAAACTCCTTTCTCATGAGGAAACCACGACAGAGAGCCTGAGTCATGGTAACCAGAGTTGCCAGCTTTTCATCTCTCATCTCCTCAAGGGTACCCAGCAGACCTGCCTTAAAGAACACCTGAACAAAAAAAATTACTTCAGGTCAGTGCTATACACTACACTAGACATACTCGTAACAACTCGTAAAACTCATAGACCATCTAACCCACACAATCATCAAAATGTCTTTTGTTATCAAGAAAACATTTAGAATCTCATTTAGCTTCATCATGATCAGATTCTGCAACACTATAATACAGTAAACAATGAAAGATAATAATGCTACTTCGCTGATGACAGCTGTATTTTTCCTTTAATGAATCTTCAGTCGCCTATGATCACATTAGCACTTCTACACCTGTGAGTTTTGCCAAATTCCATTGTAGTCAACCTTTTAACAACTGAGTTATGTTCATTTAAAAAGCAATTGAAATTCATTCAAATTCTGAAGCAACTACTTTGACAAGACAGGGTCACTCGGTGTTCATGTGCATTATGAATTTGTTAGCAGCTGTCATCTAAGTATAAAGTACTTAGCAATCCAAATATTTGGAAAAGGATACTGAAGAAGCACTGAAAAACCTAACCCCCTTGGAAAGTACACTGCTGCTTACCTTGGTGTGTCCAAATCTGTACTGGTCATGATCAACATCAATTGACCCAAGCAGCTTCTCTGAGGCCTTTTTGTTGTCAATGAACTGGCCCTCAGGGATGACACCAGCATTCAGTACCTTGTACCTTTTTTATTAGAGAGTTAAAGGTCAGTATGAGCATTTTCTTTTCATCTTCTACATTAAATTTCTACTAAGCTATCCACTGATACCTCTGCTTGAAGTCAGCATAGGGGATTCTGCTGGGGAAACCTTTTCTGCAGATTCTGATACCCTCCAGGACACCGTTACACCTGAGCTGGTGGATGACCAAAAAGTTCTCCATCAGACCTGTAAAATAGACATTTCTTAATTAGTTCTATGAAAGAATAGTTTATTAATAGTGGCCCAGTCTCTTTGTTGAAGCAATACAAAATTGAGTAAACCATATCAACAAAACCAATTGTCAAATTGAGACTATGTTCTCTGTATGTACCTGGAGTCTTCGACTCATTGGGAATCAGGCAGCGCACAAAGTGAGGATGGGTGCTCCTCAAGTTAGTCATCAGCTTGCCCAAGTTTTCCTGTAGATGAGAAAACACTTGTAATGAAATGTAACAATCTTGAGTGGCATGAACTGGTTTTACACCAAAGTTTGCAATACAAAACCTCACCCTAAACTGTGAGGACACAGTCTGCATAGAACCACCCTTCTTCTTGCCTCCCTTTTTGCCACCACCAGACTCTGTGGATGATTTGAAGTAGACATGTAAGTAGACATTATCACATGCTAGATAGAAATATACAATATCTACAACTTTAGAAATATGTTTGTTATAGTTAGTATCATACCCTCAACAACGGGAGGATACAGAAAAGCCAGCAGTTTAACGGGAGACTTCTGGTACAGCTGCACCACAGACTCATTCAGTGGATCCTTGTTCTTGTCCAGCCAGCCACTGATATTGTAGTCCACGGTACCAGCATAGTGCACCAGGGAGAAGTGGGCCTCAGCCTTGCCCTTGGCCGGTTTTGGCTTCTCAAATGCTCTGTTTTTGCCAAGATGCTGGTCATACAGCTTGTTCTTGAAGGATGTATCTGTTGCCTTGGGGAACATGCACTCCTCTTCAAGGATGGAGAAGATGCCCATGGGCTTGAAAAAGATGGGAAGAAGTACGTCATTAGGTGATACTTAACGTCAAAGTAAGAACAATTATGTAGAATCCCACAATTAAATTACCTTTTCAATCAGCTCAATGCAGGCAGCCAAGTCCATGCCAAAGTCGATGAACTCCCAGATAATACCCTCCTTCTTGTACTCCTCTTGCTCCAGGACAAACATGGTGTGGTTGAAGAACTGTTGCAGTTTCTCATTGGTGAAGTTGATGCACAGCTGCTCCATGCTGTTGAACTGTGAAGGGACACATAATCAGCATTATGTCTTGCAGACAATAAGAATAATTCATTAATGAAAAGTATCAGCTGCTGAATAGTTGGAAATGAAGCTTACATCAAAGATTTCAAAGCCAGCGATATCCAGGACTCCAATGAAGAACTGCCTTGGCTGTTTAGTGTCCAACATCTGGTTGATACGGATGACCATCCACAAGAACATCCTCTCATAGATAGACTTGGCCAGGGCAGGCACAGCATTCATCACCTTAACAAAAGAATATGTTTTAAGGTCAGTCAATATTTTGTACAACACTGGATTACTGGTACTCTGAACTTCTTTTATTGAGATAAATGGCATGAAAGATCCAAGATACAAAAAAATTACACCTAAAAAGATCCTTAATTGATACTACATCTTGCATTTAGCATTCAACATTAAAAACTGAGAATGGTAATAAATTTACACTGTCATTGCATTAGTTTTTTCTAACAAAGGCCTTGTTGCTTTTTTTTGTAAAACCAACATAACATATGTGTTTTTTAATTATAGGACATTGATAATTCATGTTTACCTGAGGCACAGTCTGTCCCTTGGTGACAAACTCATTTCCGACCTTCACTCTGGGATAGCACAGAGCCTTCAGCATGTCAGCAGAGTTCAGACCCAGCAAGTAAGCAACCTTGTCAGCATCTGAAATTTGTTCCGGGATTTACAATTAGTACAGACAGTATGTGACTGTGATTGTCCAACATGACATAAGATAAACTGCTGTGATTAAAAACTCTAATGTTATTTGGGTGTTTAATCTGAGCGAATATTAAACACTCACCCTCTGTGCCATCGGGCTCAGCCTGCTCCTCACGCTGCTTTTGCTTGAACTTCATGTTACCATGGTGGAGCACAGCACCAGTCATCTTGTAGATGCTCATTTTCTCTTCACCAGTGAAGCCCAGGATGTCGATAGCATTCTGTGTTCAAAAGGTGTCCACACAAAGCATAATCACTTTAGAACATGCATTTAAGAGAGCAGTTGTAATGTTGCATTGATGCACAGAATATATTTAAGTATTTTGACATGAAGGTCACGCACATCAGTGGCTTCCAGCTCAACTTTGTCATCAATGCTGGCTACAGTGATCTGACCCTGACTGCACATGGGGAAGTCGTAGGGGTTGGTTGTGATGAGTGACATTTCTAGAGATAAAAAAGATGACAAGTTCAATGGATTGCTTCCTATGAAAACTGAGTAGATTTGACATTGTGCAAGAAATCAGTCTGTTTACCAATCAGCTCGGGCTTGTGGTTGGTCATCATCTGGTAGAAGATGTGGTAGCCTCTTTCATCGGGAAGCTGGAATGTCACTCTAGACTTCTCCAGCAGATCTACAAATGTAGTTCATAAGTCAGAGCCTGTCCACTTCTCAATTCCAGTCATTTCTATTTACTATGAGGATTTTTACTTACATGTCTCAATATCAGCACTAGACAGTTTGCCAGTTGCGCCGAAATGGATTCTGATGAATTTACCCTGTTTTGAACAAAGCAAATTTTAACATCTCTCTACATGGACAATCTATAAAGTTTCCTCTCTCATGAGTAGAAGTCAGTCCATACTTACAAAACGAGAAGAGTTGTCATTCCTCACAGTTTTGGCGTTACCATAGGCCTCCAGTAGGGGATTGGCTGCAATAATCTGATCCTCCAGTGACCCCTATAATGCAAGTTCAAAGATGATATTAGAAAATTGCTATTCTTTCTCCAGGAAAAATATTCCTTACATAAAGAACACTGAAATGTAATCATCATTCAGTAACATTCTCCCACCTTTGAGGTGTCCCTCTTCTTGTCTCCACCAACTGAGATTGTTGCAAAGTACTGGATGACACGCTTGGTGTTCACAGTCTTTCCAGCACCAGATTCTCCACTAGGTATAGATACAGCGTTATCAGAATTTGATCAAGATGTTTGATCATAGGAAGCAAAGTCAACAAATGTGTAACTTACGTGATCAAGACAGACTGGTTCTCCCTATCTGTTAAATGAATAACAAAGGAATTAACTATGTTTTTCAGCAGCAGAAACTCCATCTACATTGTTATGGTAATGACTTACCAATTTGCATGAACTGAAAAGCGTTGTCAGAGACAGAGAAGATGTGGGGTGGAGCCTCCATACGCTTCTTGCCTCTATAGGCAGATACGACTTCAGAATCGTACACTGGGAGCCACTTGTAGGGGTTCACAGTGGCACAGAACAACCCAGAGTAGGTCTGAAAGTAATGATAGAGACTGAACAGTTACCTCTATGTTTCCTGCAAGTGTGGCCATTTTCAATATTTCTCTTTTCTCATTAGGCAGGTTGTCTTACGTAGATCATCCATGCTGCATAACGCTCTTTGAGGTTATACAACACAGAGGCTTCATTGAGATGGGTCATCATGGCCATGTCCTCAATTTTGTCAAACTTGGGAGGATTCATTGGGCAGACGTCATCTTCTTTGACTGTCCTCTCCTGAAACAGGACATGCATGACAATGAGATCTGATCATATTAAATGCCCAGTTGACTCTGACTTTCTGATACTAACCTCCTCAGTGTCCAGGACTTTGACAGTGACTTTTCCTCCATCTTTCTTGGTGATTATTGCCTTCAAGTACAGCTCCTTGACATCAGCCACGTAGCAGGCGGACTTGGCATCAAAGGGTTTGCTTTGAGCCTCAAGTCTCTCCTTCTCTGGCTTACGGAGGTAAATGGCAGCTTTGCCGTAAACGGCCATCTCCGCGTCCGTACTCATGATGGCGGCTTTTGTCTGTCAGATAATAACAGACACTTAGACACATGTTTTAACTCCTTATAATTGAGCAGCACTCTATTATTCAGAATAATCTGACATCAAATATATCCACATTGACACCAAGTCTGCATAACGTTAAAGGTTGGCTTCAGTTGAGATTTTTTCAAAATCATTTTCAGACTTCAGACTGTGGCTCAGAAGTAGAGCAGCATCCTACAGTTAGTATGTCAAAGTATCCTTTGACACTGAACCCTAAATTGCTTCATCACTGTGTGTGTGAATGATAAGCTTCCTCCTCATGGCAGGTTGACAGCCTACCCTCATTGCATGAATGGTGCGTGAATGGATGAATGTGAATGTAGTTAAAGCGTTTGGAAAGACCAGAAAGTCGTTACATAAATTCAGTCCATTTATTACTTGGCTTTTATTAAGACTAAATACTGTTGGAAGGATGAATAACTGCAGACATTGAATAAGTAGGAAATAATTCACGTACATATTAAATGCTTATGAAGAAGAGTAAAAATTCTGAAGTTGTTCTTACCTGACTTTCCCTCTGTCAAGTTTTCACCAATCCTGTTAAAGCAGTTTCATATTTGAGTAGATGATGATTCACTGAACAAATATTTCCATTAACATGACCTAATTTTAAAATGAAGAACATATCAAAATGGCATAAAGCACAAGAAAGTGAGAAAAGAGTTTTACCACAGGCAGGAACTCAGGTCTTCTGTCACACTTACTTCCACAAGCACTCCTTTTATTGAACAGGGTTATGCTGAACCAGCAGAAGTTAAATATGGTGTACGTGCCAAATGTGTCGGAGCAGTGAAACATATGTTCCTGGTATACATCTGATGTTTCAGGTTTCAGTTTTAATGACCAGGTCTTGATGTTTTGTTGCTTCTTTTGTGCTCTTTAACACATTATACATTTTACAGTATGCCAGTTCTAAAAAATACATTATTGTTCTATCTTTCTAAATAGTTTAGGTAATTTATTTGACTAAGTCTTAATAAATAATAAAGATGGTTTAAATTGCAAAATCCAGTTACTTGTGTTATGTCCACATTTCTAATTATTTCATATTATAACATTTTTACCAAATCTTGTGTTGGCTATTTCTTTTATCAAACAAATCGAGTGCATGTCACGGATGACTATAATGTATTCTTTTTTTTACGTTAAATTACTACTTCTAAAGATGAATTGGTGTTACTGATGCTCAATTCTAAGACATTCTTTTCTTTCCTTGACCCTTTTGCCTCCTCCTTCTGCACCTTACCAGCTGCTGTCATTCCATGTTTGGCTCATCATTGTTGAATTTAGAATGTTCCTTTTCTGTCCCTGAGCAATATATAATCTACTTTTCACAGGCTTGTCATAGTAACTATATACTGATATATACTATATAGTAACTAGAATACTAAAACAGTACTTTAGAACTATAATAAAATAATGTGGAGCATGATTATGGTTCAGATTTTCCTTACAAAACATATACTTATTCCTAACTGAGAAACATTAAATATTATATATTGTGACAACTTTGCTTGATTGACTAGTGGGTGTGGTTCCGTCTTTCAGATATGTTGCAAAGGCCATATCACTTTATAAACACACGCTAATATTTCATGTAGAGATTATATTGCCTATAGAAAGTCATCATACCCCTTTGAAATAGTTACTTTATTTGTTGTACAGCCTGAAATCAAAACCCATGAAACTTTAGCCTTACAACGTCAAACTAAAGAAAAAAAAGGCGCCAGTTCCGAAAATTTATAAAAAATGAAAAATTAGAATAACAGGGTTGGAAAAGTAATCAGTCCCCTGATTTGATACTTAATAGAGCCACCTTCTGCTGTAATTACAGTCATCAATTTGTTTGGATAGGTCTCTACTAGCTTTGCACACCTAGATTGGGGAATATTTGCCTATTCTTCCTTGCAGAATTGTTCGAGTTCAGTCAAATTCTGTGGTGAGCGGCGATGAACTGCTCTCTTGAAGTCCATCCACAGATTTTCTATTGGATTTAAGTGAGGACTCTGACTGGTCACACAAGGACATGCACCTTCCTATCCTCAAGCCACTGCGTTGTTCTTTTGACGTTATGTTTAGGATCGTTGTTGTTGGTGAATGACCTGCCCATCTTCAGCTGTCTAGCAGAGGGACGCAGGTTTTCCTCAATAATTTGGGTGTACTTGGCAGCATCCATTTTCCCTTCAATCTTGACAAATTTCCAGATCCAAGAGAAACATCCTCACAACTTAATGTTGCCACCATCATGCTTCACAGTAGGTATGGTGTGTTTTAGGTGGTGTGCTGTGTTTGGTTTTCGCCAAACATAGTGCTTGGAGTTCAGTCCAAAAAGTTCAATCTTAGTCTCATCTGACCATAAAACCTTTTTCCACATGGCAACAGAATCTTCCAGGTGTGTTTTTGCATAGCACAAATGAGACTGAGTGTGGCACTTTTTCAGAAGAGGCTTCTTTCTTGCCACCTTGCCATACAGGCCAGCTTTGTGTAAAGCTTGTGAGATTGTTATCACATGCACAGACCTACCAGTCCCAGCCATAAAGACTTGTAAGTCCTTCAAAGTTGCCTTTGGCCTCTCTGGCTCAGTCAGCCAGTTTGGACAGATGGCCTGATCTAGGCAAGCTGTTGGTGGTGCCATACACTTTCCACTTCTTAATGATGCTCAGAACGGTACTCAAAGGGATAGCTAAAACCTTTGAAATCTTTTTGTAGCCTTCACCTAACTTGTGCCTTTCTACAACTTTATCCCGAAGGTCTTTTGAAAGCCCTTTTCCAACCATGGTGAATTCTTTGCAGCACCATGCACTACTAGTAGTGGAATCTTCAAGAAACAGCTGGTTTTATTCTAAAGTAATCCAAACCACTACAATTGATGTTAGGTGGGAGGCAATTAGCTTGGTGTTTCATCTGGAAGTTGATTGGTTGCACCTGAGCAAGTTTATAATGGTATACTCCAGGGTGGTGATCACTTAACCAAGACCAGGTATTTCACTATTTAATTTTTAATAATTGTCCAGAATGTTTTAAAATGTTATTTTCACTTTGATGATGAGGTTTATAATGTGAACATACAGCTAAAAACTATTAGCTCTAATTTATTTTAAGTTGGGGTGTAATGTGACAAAATGTAAAGATTTTCTATCTCCTCCTCACAGATCTCCATCACTCGCAATACTAGTTATGTAACTGCTATAATAGACAGATAATAATTTTAGAGTGCAAATGTTCCATAACGATGAATCAACTAGTGCAGATTCCTGCTATTGTTCACTGTGAGGCCTCAAAGAGAAATGAGTGAGAGTCTTATGCTAACTTATATTTACAGGACACCATCTGCCACCATCACTCTACTCTGAAACGAACTGCACTGCAGAGAAATTGTGGTGGAGCAGGAGCAGGAGTTGGTGGACCACTGCTATCATTTTGCAAGCACTGCTGGTGCTGAGTGTGCTGATTTTATGTTCAGTGTCCACTGTTTTGCTGTTTGCATTAAAACTTATTTATAGTGGTGGCTATCAAAGGCTACCTATTTAGCTATTGCTGTAAAAAGTTAGCTGTTTTTTGGTTTGTCCAGGAGTTTCCCTCGCACACTAGCAAGCGTGAAGTGCCACAAGTGAGATGTTTCAGGGCTTGCATCGCTGTATGCATTTTCTCTGCACATTTAGGAATAGAAATACTGCGTAGGTAACTCCTTTCACATCAACAGTACCTTCGAATAACTTTGATGCAACTTTGTTGCAGAGCTTTGTAGCTGTACTTGCCTTTCAAAATAATTTTTTTTTTAAATCAATTGCTTGCTTGTTGTGATCTGACTTTAGACAAAGGCTATCATAACAGAACCTTTGTTAACGCTTCAAAACAATAAGTGATGTTAAAAACTAATTAGCGTTATTATAATGTTAATCTTGACAGCCCTAATTATTGTCAGTGTGTGTTACATTTCTAATGTAATCTCTTGAGGTTTATTAATTATTGTTAAGTATTTTAGAACCCTTTAAACCACTGCTACACATTGAATTCTATGGATGGATATTGCCTAAAAGGCTATATAAGTACATCAAAATAATATGCAGCATCATTGTTGTCACTCAGTTCAATTCAATAGAATTTAATCTTTGTTGTCTTTGATCTTTGTTTAGCTGTGTCACAGGTGATCCCGAGTCTCACATTCTCTCTTGAAGGACACAATAAGCTCAAAGAACAAAGAATGGCAGCAATTAAAGATCAAGAATTACTTTATTGTGGTACATTTCACATCATATTATATGATCAGAAACATTCCATCAGTTGGAGTGCTTTACTCAGCCTCTTTTCCCTGCAAAAAATATAACAATATATTTAGTACATATAAACATTAGAATACATTCAGAGTTAAAAAGAAGGTATGGGGCCTTTTCCTATCGTGTCCATTTCCTCTGGAATTACCTCCCTGCTGACGTCAGCTAATCTGACTCTGTTTAGTTCTTTTAGCTCAAACTTGAAACTCATCTTTTCACCTGACTTTCAATTAGTGCTTACTCTTCGACAAGTTCAAGCATCATACCTGTTAGTGATGTCCTTTAAGGTGGGTCACTCTCAGTCTCAATAAATCTCTCAACCGAAGTATTTATACTGCATGTTTGGCTGCTGATGAGAATGACCTCTAAACTTTTTTTTTGTTATAACTATGGCATTTCTCTAATCCTCTCTTTGATTCTATCAGTTCCCACAAAGCTCCAAGCTGTGTGAGCTTCTCTCTGTCTATTTCATCCTGTCTCTTTCTCTTTTGGTGTGACCTGTCCTCCATCCAGATCTCTTTGGAGAGGAGGTCTTGTGGCTTAGCTATCTGTGCTATCTGTTTGGTGACACATGATGTTCAGTGTCCTGGATCAATTATTGTGTATGTATTACATTTTTTTCTGTTTATAGAAGGTTTTTATCTGAATCAACGGTTGACTTGATGTAATGCATATACATACATATCAAACTCTCCTTACAAGGTTTTTATCTGTTGTTAATTTTATGAAGCTTAAGGCAATAATGGTCACTTGTATAAGTCATAAAGTTTTGCATGTTATGTAAACTAAAGTATAAGGACTTTCATTTTGATGCATTTTTCATTGAGCTGAAATTTGTATATACTGTATTTACCTTGCCAGAGTCACGGCTCTTTGCTCTCAGTTTGTTGACCTGGGACTCTGCAATGTCAGCACGCTCCTCAGCCTCCTCCAGCTCATGCTGGATCTTCCTGCACTTGGACAGATGAACGTTGGCCTGCTCCTCCTGGAATACCATAGATGTTGACATTTTTGAATGTCCAGAAAGAGGTCCACTTTGCCTAAAATATATCTACAAAGTATTGAGCTTTCAGTATTGGAAATGTATGTGTTCTCCTTACCGCTTCCTCAGACTGCCTCTTGTAGGCCTTCACCTTGAGCTGCAACTTGTCAACCAGATCCTGCAGCCTGGTGACATTTTTCTTGTCCTCCTCAGTCTATGAAATTTCATTTAAAAGAAAAGTTGAAAGTGAATGCACACGTTAATATGTTTTTATTAATTACTAAATTGTTTGATATTAACTACTAAAATGACTGTACCTGGTAGGTGAGCTCCTTCACCCTCCTCTCATATTTGCGGACACCCTTAACAGCATCTGCTCCACGTCTCTGCTCACCCTCAACCTCTGTCTCAAGCTCACGCACCTTCAGAAAAACAGCAAATTCATTGAATATTTAGAGTTCATGTTTTTTCTTACATTTGTTTGACTGTTCATATCTTAACATGACTTTCTTACCCTAGACTCAAGTTTCTGGAGCTGCTTCTTGCCACCCTTCATGGCCAGGTTCTCAGCTTCATCCAGGCGGTGCTGCAGGTCCTTGACAGCGACCTCCAGGTTCTTCTTCATCCTCTCCAGGTGAGCACTAGTATCCTGCTCCTTCTTCAGCTCCTCAGCCATCATAGCAGCCTAGAAGAACCAGCACTCAATGTTTACCAAAATGTGAAACTAAAAATAGTTGTTTGCAGTTAAAAACAGAACAAGTGAAATTTAAACCTACATCAGTGATGGCCTTCTTGGCCTTATCCTCTGCATTCCTGGCTTCCTGAACAGAGTCATCCACTTCACTCTGGACCTGGACCAGGTCAGCCTCAAGCTTCTTCTTGGTGTTCAGGAGGCTTGTGTTCTAAAAGATTAGAAATTAGTTAAGTAATCACTTGCCTGACATTCACAATAGATTGGTCTATTAGTAGAGAAATGTATAAAAAAGTGTTCACCTGGGAGTGCAGAAGTCCAACACGCTCACTGGCATCCACCAACTCCTGCTCAGCAATTTTGCGGCTTCTCTCTGTCTGTTCCAGAGCAGCTCTGAGTTCTTCAATTTCAGCCACCATGAGACCATTCCTGCGGTCTACCATAGCAGCTTGTTCCTTGAAGTCATCCTGAGCTCTGACAGCATCATCAAGGTGCAGTTGTGCATCCTGGTGAAAAATATCAGGAAAATATTCACATGGTTACCGAAATGTAGCTACACTGATCATAGTCTGAGCAATAACTCTATGTCTTACACTACCTTCAGCTGTGCCTGCACATTCCTCAGCTGCTTCTGGGACTCAGCCGCCTGGCGATTGGCGTGGCTCAGCTGAATCTCCATCTCATTCAGATCTCCCTCCATCTTCTTCTTGATTCTCAGGGCATCGTTCCTGCTTCTGACCTCAGAATCCAGAGTACTCTGCATGGAGTCAGTCACCCTCTGGCTGTTCCTCTTGATCTGCTCCATCTCCTCATCTTTCTCTGCCAACTTCCTGTCCACCTCACCCTTAATCTGGTTGAGCTCCAGCTGGACACGCAGGATCTTAGACTCTTCGTGTTCCAGAGTTCCCTAATGATTTTGAAGAATAAAATATTTATCTCTGCTTTCAAAGTTTTTTCAGTATAGTTTCCCATGATTAAAAATGCTTTTCACAGAATCTCTTTTGAAAAATGTACCTCAGCCTCTTCAAGAGCTGTCTGGATCTCAGCCTTCTCTGTCTCCACCTGCTTTTTGCCCTTCTCCAGCTCATGGATGCTCTTGCCAGTCTCACCAATCTGTTCAGTCAGATCTGAGATCTCCTCTGCAGACAGATGCAAGTGTTTAATAATGTTGAGCCTTACAAAGCAAAATACATGGACTTTATTTTAACACGTACATACACTTTTATCTGATAAGAACTCACGTTGAAGGTTCTTGTTTTCACGCTTCATGGTCTCCAGCTGATCCAGAGTTTCCTCGTAAGAGTTCTTCATCTTGAACAGCTCAGTGCTTAGAGAACGAGCCTCCTTCTGAGCTCCCTCAAGCTCAGCCTGACCCTCCTCATACTTTTGTTTCCACTCTGCCAGAACCTGAATGACACAATGTTTACAGTTCATTCGGTTATATGCATGACATGATGGCAATATAAAGATAGCAAAAGACAACTAAATACATTAGTTTCTTGGTTTCTGTGTGTAGCTTGGCCACACAAAGCACATGTTGCTACCTTGTCAAAGTTCCTCTGCTTCTTGTCCAGGTTGGAAGCCAGTCCATTGGCCCTCTCCACATCAATCATGAGGTCCTCCACCTCACCGTGGAGCCTCTGTTTGGTTTTCTCCAGAGAAGCACACTTGGAATTCACTGCCTCAATCTGCTCCTCAGCGTCCTGAAGGCGCTGGGCCAACTTTTTCCTGTTTGAAAAAGAACATTTGTATCTCAGTGAACTCCTTAAAGTTACCTGAAGCCAAATATGAACTACAAAGACAGTATTGGCTCAATCATAAGACAAAACTTCAAACAAGACAACAATTTCAGATCGTATTATGTTTGAGGACATAGACATTTATGTTTTCATAACAGCAAACATAAATTTTGAATGGAGACTACGGGTGTAACACCGGTGTTATGCCCAGCTCAACTACATTATCTAAAGCCTTAATACTCTTAGGATAGCAAGTCTCATCAAGTTTTTTAAGTTTAGTTCATGTGTTTCCTGTTGTTTCCTGTGTTATAGTGGCTTTCGACTTTTCCCTCTCATTTCAGGTCCCTTGACTTCTTGCCTTTGTATGTTTTTCCTGCTCCTGTGATAGTCTGCCCCACCGTCATTTTTTCCATCTGTGCTCCCTTCCCTGGTGTATGTATTGTTTGCGTTTACGCCAAATCATCTTGTACCCTTGTGTCGAGCGTTACAGCTTCTTTAGTCAGTGTTAGTGAGTTTCTTACGTGTGTGCGTTGTGTATTTTTGAGTCCAGTCGGGTTAGTATCTATTTTTAAGTTGTTTTCTTTTTATATTCTTTTTTTTTCGTGCCTTGTTCTTGTTGTATCCTGTGCAACATTAAACTGCACCATTTTCAATCTGTTTTGCCTTGTATCGAGGTTTTGAGTTCATCCTCCTGTGTGTCCTTCTGGTCATGACACTTTTAAAATCTATTTATAATGTCTTGTAGAATTAAGTAGCCCTAAAATTGTTGGCAAATGCTGTATGTTACTCACTTGGCCTCCTCAAGCTCCTCAGTGCGCTGGATGGCATCAGTTTCATACTTCGTTCTCCACTGAGCCACCTCACTATTGGCCTTGGACATTCCACGCTGCAGCTCGGCCTTGGCCTCCTGCTCCTCCTCAAACTGCTCCCTCAGCAGATCACAGTCATGGCGGGCTGATTGCAGTCCATGAGCAAGAGCATTCTTGGCCTGGTGTGAGAAATAATATACAGTGAGCAAATTGTCTAAACAACACACATACAGCTTATCTTTCCACACTTAATGGTTTCTTACCTTGACCTCCTCTTCAATCTGTCT
This sequence comes from Pempheris klunzingeri, assembly GCF_042242105.1. NCBI lineage: Eukaryota > Metazoa > Chordata > Actinopteri > Acropomatiformes > Pempheridae > Pempheris > Pempheris klunzingeri. The sequence continues at coordinate 23,195,113 of NC_092016.1, read as the reverse complement.
CTTCAGCTCCTCAATCTGCTGTGTGAAGGCCTGTTTGCCTCTGGTCAGCTGGGACACAAGAGCTTCTTTCTCTTCAATTTGACGGCTGAACTCACCTTGTGGGAAAGATGTCACAATGCATTAGTTTATGTTCCCTTTCACAATAATACACAACAGATCGTTCAATGATAATTTGTAGGTACCATTTTCTGTCAGGAGACGTGCTTTCTGTCCACCCATGTCATTGATCTGACGGACATTTTCATCATTCTTGGTCTTCAGTTCACTAAGTTGGTCCTCAAGGGTACGGCACATCTTTTCAAGATTTCCCTAATGAGAAAAACCGAGATCAGTTAAGTCATCAGCTTTTATTTACAATATGAATGACCTTATTGACTGTACTAATTTGATTATTAAATCAAAACAAATGAATGCATTGTGTACCTTTGCTTTAGCAACACCCTCCATGTTGCTGGAGAGGTCATCAATCTCCATCTTGTATTCACTCTTTTCCTTCTCGAGCTTCTGCTTGACACGCTGGAGGTTGTCGATCTGCTCTCCCAGCTCAGCAACGCTGTCAGCCTGCTTCTTGCGAAGAGCAGCGGCAGTGGCTTCATGCTGCAGAGTGGACTCCTCAAGGTCACGACGGAGCTTCTGGAACTCAGCTTCACGCTTCTTGTTCATCTCAATCTGAGCAGCAGTGGCACCACCGGCCTCCTCCAACCTCTCACTGATCTCCTCAAGTTCCCTGGCAAGGTCAGCTCTCTGCTTCTCAACCTTGGCACGAGCAGCACGCTCAGCCTCAATCTCCTCCTCCAGCTCCTCAATACGAGCCTGTTGAATGTAGGTGTGTTGTCTTTCAGTTAACTTTCACCTTTAATACACAAAACATGAAATGTATGCAGTAATGTTTTATGTAATACAATATGTCACCTGAAGCTCTTTGATCTTCTTCTGAAGCTGAGCACCCAATGACTGCTCATCCTCAATCTTGCTAAGGAGCTGACTGATTTCAAAGTCCTTCCTGTGAGAATAATAGATAAAGTACATAGTAAGAGTTCATGCAGTTGACCAAAAATGTAACACAAAACAGTTGTTGTAAAAACTCAAAAACACTGTTACTTTTTAATTTTCTCATCAGACTGCTGCTTGTCATTCTCAAGATCCATTATGGATTCCTGGGCCAGTTTCAGATCACCCTCCAGCTTCCTCTTGGCTCTCTCAAGGTCCATACGCAGCTTCTTCTCTTGCTCCAGAGAACCCTCAAGCTGAACATTGTTATAAAGTTTAAGTTATTACGTTCAAGAGAGATCTTGCTTTGCCAATCCAAGTCACTTTGTGAACTTACGTCATCCACTTGCTGCTCAAGCTTGGTCTTGGCCTTGGTCAGAGTGTTGACTTTGTCTTCCTCAGCCTGCAGGTCATCAAGAGTCTGCTGATGGGCCTCCTGAAGGGCTTTCTTTTCCTTGGTCAGCTTAGCAATGCTTTCGTCCTGAGAGGCCATCTCCTCGGTCAGGTTCTTCACCTAAGTTTGTAAGAAAGATGCTGTTATTACATTGTAATCCTTAAATGTTCCCTGATCTGCTAGACATATTCATATTTACAAACCTTGTTCTCAGTGGCGTGTTTCTCCTTCTCCACTTTGGCCAAGGTAAGCTCCAGGTCATCAATATCCTTCTTAAGCTCAGAGCATTCATCCTCCAGCTTTCTCTTCTTGGCAGTGAGCTCAGCATTGATTTCCTCTTCATCCTCCAGTCTCTCAGTTGTCTCTTTGAGTTTGGCCTCCATCTGAATCTTACTCTTGATAAGTCCCTCACACCTCTCCTCGGCATCTGACAGATTTTCTGATTCCTAGTTCATTTCATGAAAATACACGTTAGGACATCAACACTGAAACACATGAAAAAGTACAACTCTCAGTTGACGTGTCCTTACTGATGTCACTTGCAGCTGCAGATCATTCTTCTCCTGCAGAAGGGACACCATCTTCTCCTCCAGTTCCTTCTTCTTGGCCAGAGCAGCTGCCAAGTCAGTTGTCATCTTCTCATAGTTCTCCTTCATCTGCATCAGCTCCTTCTCAGTTTCAGCACTCTTGAGCAGAGGCTTGATCTTGTAGTACACCTTCATCCATGGCCAGTGTTTCACATTCATGAATGAGCGGACGTTGTACTGGATGGTGTAGATGGCTTCTCTGTGGACAAGAAGTTCCTGTTATCGACTGCTGTTTCTCAGTTTTTCATACCATTATTCAAAATAAGCTGTTTTCAACATGCCTCCGCTCCATCATCTTCACAAATTCCTTTCTCATGACGAAAGCACGGCAGAGAGCCTGAGTCATGGTGACCAGGGCTGCCAGCTTTTCATCTCTCATCTCCTCAAGGGTACCCAGCAGACCTGCCTTGAAGAACACCTGAATACCAAAGAGTAAAAATTAACATAAGATGAATTCAGACCAAATTGATTGCAAAAATGAAAGTGCAAGACAGGTGTTTACCTTGGTGTGTCCAAATCTGTACTGGTCATGATCAACATCAATTGACCCAAGCAGCTTCTCTGAAGCCTTCTTGTTGTCAATGAACTGACCCTCAGGGATGACACTGGCATTCAGCACCTTGTACCTTTCATGAATGAGTTCATGGTCAGTATGAGCATTTTCTTTTCATCTTCTACATCAAAATTTCTACTAAACTATCCACTGATACCTCTGCTTGAAATCAGCATAGGGGATTCTGCTGGGGAAACCTTTTCTGCAGATTCTGATACCCTCCAGGACACCGTTACACCTGAGCTGGTGGATGACCAGAAAGTTCTCCATCAGACCTGTAAAATAGACATTTCTTAATTAGTTCTATGAAAGAATAGTTTATTAATAGTGGCCCAGTCTCTTTGTTGAAGCAGCACAATATTAACTAAACCCTATCAACAAAACCAAACCACTTGTCAAATTGAGATTATGTTCTCTGTATGTACCTGGAGTCTTCGACTCATTGGGAATCAGGCAGCGCACAAAGTGAGGATGGGTGCTCCTCAAGTTAGTCATCAGCTTGCCCAAGTTCTCCTGTAGATGCAAAAGGGTAACTCTTCACGTCAGAAAATGCAAAGAACTGATTTTATACACAAGTTTGCAGTGCTAAACCTTACCCTAAACTGTGAAGACACAGTCTGCATGGAACCACCCTTCTTCTTGCCTCCCTTCTTGCCACCACCAGTCTCTGTGGATGATTTGAAGTAGATATGTTTTATTAGAAATAAACAAGATTAAATTAAGTTAAGAATATCTGCAACTTTAGAAATATGTCATGGTTTACTATAGTTAGTATCATACCCTCAACAACAGGAGGATACAGAACAGCCAGCAGTTTAACTGGAGACTTCTGGTACAGCTGCACCACAGACTCATTCAGTGGATCCTTGTTCTTGTCCAGCCAGCCATTGACATTGTAGTCCACGGTACCAGCATAGTGCACCAGGGAGAAGTGGGCCTCAGCCTTGCCCTTGGTCGGTTTTGGCTTCTCAAATGCTTTGTTTTTGCCGAGATGCTGGTCATACAGCTTGTTCTTGAAGGATACATCTGTTGCCTTGGGGAACATGCACTCCTCTTCAAGGATGGAGAAGATGCCCATGGGCTTGAAAAGATGGGAAGAAGTATGTCATTAGGTGATACTTAACGTCAAAGTAAGAACAATTACGTAGAATCCCACAATTAAATTACCTTTTCAATCAGCTCAATGCAGGCAGCCAAGTCCATGCCAAAGTCGATGAACTCCCAGATAATACCCTCCTTCTTGTACTCCTCTTGCTCCAGGACAAACATGGTGTGGTTGAAGAACTGTTGCAGTTTCTCATTGGTGAAGTTGATGCACAGCTGCTCCATGCTGTTGAACTGTGAAGGGACACATAATCAGCATTATGTCTTGCAGACAATAAGAATAATTCATTAATGAAAAGTATCAGCTGCTGAATAGTTGGAAATGAAGCTTACATCAAAGATTTCAAAGCCAGCGATATCCAGGACTCCAATGAAGAACTGCCTTGGCTGTTTAGTGTCCAACATCTGGTTGATACGGACGACCATCCACAAGAACATCCTCTCATAGATAGACTTGGCCAGGGCAGGCACAGCATTCATCACCTTAACAAAAGAATATGTTTTAAAGTCAGTCAACATTTTGTACAACACTGGATTACTGGTGTTCTGAACTTCTTTTATTGAGATAAATGACATGAAAGATCCAAGATACAAAAAATGTACACCTAAAAAGATGCTTAATTGATACTACATCTTGCATTTAGCATTCAACACTCACAATTGAGAATTGTAATATCTTTACATTGTCATTGCATTTGTTTTTTTAGTAAAACCAACATAACATATGTGTTTTTAAATGATAGGACATGATTCATTCATGTTTACCTGAGGCACAGTCTGTCCCTTGGTGACAAACTCATTTCCGACCTTCACTCTGGGATAGCACAGAGCCTTCAGCATGTCAGCAGAGTTCAGACCCAGCAAGTAAGCAACCTTGTCAGCATCTGAAATTAGTTCAGTGATTTACAATCAGTACAGACAGTATGTGACTGTGATTTTCCAACATGACATAAGATAAACTGCTGTGATTAAAAACTCTAATGTTATTTGGGTGTCAGTGAACATTAACCACTCACCCTCTGTGCCATCGGGCTCAGCCTGCTCCTCACGCTGCTTCTGCTTGAACTTCATGTTACCATGATGGAGCACAGCACCAGTCATCTTGTAGATGCTCATTTTCTCTTCACCAGTGAAGCCCAGGATGTCGATAGCATTCTGTGTTCAAAAGAGGTGTCCACACAAAGCATAATCACTTTAGAACGTGCATTTAAGAGAGCAGTTGTAATGTTGCATTAATGCACAGAATATATTTAAGTATTTTGACATGAAGGTCACACACATCAGTGGCTTCCAGCTCAACTTTGTCATCAATGCTGGCCACAGTGATCTGACCCTGACTGCACATGGGGAAGTCGTAGGGGTTGGTTGTGATGAGTGACATTTCTAGAGATAAAAAAGATGACAAGTTCAATAGATTGCTTCATATGAAAACTGAGTAGATTTGACATTGTGCAAGAAATCAGTCTGTTTACCAATCAGCTCGGGCTTGTGGTTGGTCATCATCTGGTAGAAGACGTGGTAGCCTCTTTCATCAGGAAGCTGGAATGTCACTCTAGACTTCTCCAGCAGATCTACAAATGTAGTTCATAAGTCAGAGCCTGTCCGCTTCTCTATTCCAGTCATTTCTATTTACTATTAGGATTTTTACTTACATGTCTCAATATCAGCACTAGCCAGTTTGCCAGTTGCGCCGAAATGGATTCTGATGAATTTACCCTGTTTTGAACAAAGCAAATTTTAACATCTCTCTACATGGACAATCTATAAAGTTTCCTCTCTCATGAGTAGAAGTCAGTCCATACTTACAAAACGAGAAGAGTTGTCATTCCTCACAGTTTTGGCGTTACCATAGGCCTCCAGTAGGGGATTGGCTGCAATAATCTGATCCTCCAGTGACCCCTATAATGCAAGTTCAAAGATGATATTAGAAAATTGCTATTTTTTTCTCCAGGAAAAATATTCCTTACATAAAGAACACTGAAATGTAATCATCATTCAGTAACATTCTCCCACCTTTGAGGTGTCCCTCTTCTTTTCTCCACCAACTGAGATTGTTGCAAAATACTGGATGACACGCTTGGTGTTCACAGTCTTTCCAGCACCAGATTCTCCACTAGGTATAGATACAGCCTTATCAGAGTTTGATCAAGATGTTTGATCATAGGAAGCAAAGTCAACAAATGTGTAACTTACGTGATCAAGACAGACTGGTTCTCCCTATCTGTTAAATGAATAACAAAGGAATTAACTATGTTTTTCTGCAGCAGAAACTCCATCTACATTGTTATGGTAATGACTTACCAATTTGCATGAACTGAAAAGCGTTGTCAGAGACAGAGAAGATGTGGGGTGGAGCCTCCATACGCTTCTTGCCTCTATAGGCAGATACGACTTCAGCATCGTACACTGGGAGCCACTTGTAGGGGTTCACAGTGGCACAGAACAACCCAGAGTAGGTCTGAAAGTAATGATAGAGATTGAACAGTTACCTCCATGTTTCCTGCAAGTGTGGCCGTTTTCAATATTTCTCTTTTCTCATTAAGCAGGTTGTCTTACGTAGATCATCCATGCTGCATAACGCTCTTTGAGGTTATACAACACAGAGGCTTCATTGAGATGGGTCAACATGGCCATGTCCTCAATTTTGTCAAACTTGGGAGGATTCATTGGGCAGACGTCATCTTCTTTGACTGTCCTCTCCTGAAACAGGACATGGATCACAATGAGATCTGATCATATTAAATGTCCAGTTGACTGACTTTCTGGTACCAACCTCCTCAGTTTCCAGGACTTTGACAGTGACTTTGGCACCATCTTTCTTGGTGATTATCGCCTTCAAGTACAGCTCCTTGACATCAGCCACGTAGCAGGCAGCCTTGGCATCAAAGGGTTTGCTTTGAGCCTCAATTCTCTCCCTCTCTGGCTTACGGAGGTAAACGGCAGCTTTGCCATAAGCGGCCATCTCTGCGTCCGTACTCATTGTGGCGGTTTATTTCTGTGAGATAATTACATGTACAAGTTGTGTCATTTATTCTTGTCAAACAAACAAGTCAGCCATGTGACTGAATAGCCCAGAATAATTTAGTAGAATAACTAAGTCCAACCAAATAATTCTAATATATCCCTATACAATGGATGCCTGTGAATCATGACAAATTACATCACTGTAGCCGATTCAGGTCTATCTGACCTTTGTACAAACTGGATCATCAATTAAATGTTTCCCAAAAATTCAAATTAAAGTTAAATTATGTTCTTACCTGAGCCTCTCTGTGTCAAATGTCCGGTTATAATCTACAATCCTGTTGAAAACACATCACATGTTTTCAGTTGTTGGTGAAAGTTCTAGCTAGGATTTGTTTAAAAAATCAATATATTATATAATAGTTTATCCATATTTTAAACAATTTCTCAAATACTAAACACATTTAAATGCTCCAAAGCGGATCGAAGCAAATCGAAGACTGATGCTTACCACAAGCAGGGGTCTTTCAAGGTCTTCCACCACACTCTGATATGACACTCTTGGACTCCTTATATTTAATCTGGCTTGCATACACAGCTAAACTTAAATATAGGACTCAATCCAATTACGGTGTGGATAACAGTCAAAGCAGACTAAACTAAAACAGATGTTGTTCAAACACCTTATGTTTTGATTTACCATCACAAACTCCAGTACCTAATTCTCTTTTCTAAATGATTTTTGATAAATCCAAGATTTTTTTTGATTTTTTTTACTTTTTTGAGACTAATTTGTCTTTTATGACATGACAAATAGAAAGGAGAGAGTTGGGCAGAAGGCAGCTATACTTTTTACATGACTTGTAGTGGCTGCCTCGGACATGATTAACACCATGTCAACACAAAATACTTTTTAGCTGCATTCTTCAGTGAAAGCACCAGCTTTTATTTAAATCAATAGAGATGACTACACAGGCAGCAGTTTGCATTTCATCCACTCTTTACAAACACAACCACAACCTCAAGTATCTTTTTAGGCTTCAAGTCTATTTTCTGCCTTTTTTGCATGTGTAGCTGTTTTCTCCTCAAAATGTTACTGTTTTGGTTGCAAGGTAGCCCAAAGTCAAGGCTGTTGTTAGCTATGCATATGTAAACCATTTAGACCAAAGTTTTTCGTGGCTTCTTGAAATGCTGAAATTCTATGTATTTGTCCATAAGTACTGACTCCATTCCAACAACTCCAAAGCATGTTCCCCTGATGTATCATGAAGAGTAGGATGGGAAAGAAACCACATTAATCCTTCAGTCTCCTTCTTGAGCAGAGATTTTGGCAAAATTGGAATTTAGGAGCTTTAGGATTATACCACAATCTTGTTCATGAGCTTTTTCCACATTTAGCCAGAATTGTCACTTCCAACTTGCCAAAATTCACAGCTGAATTGATGCGCTCACAAGAGGGAATAGCCTGAATTGAAAGTTAGATAATAAATAAAGATATCTAAGATTCCAAGTCTACTTTATAACTATGATGAAGATGATATGTAACTGTCAACCAGAACAGGGGTAGGGCAAAACACATACCAATCAAAATACTCCACACGTAAGAGTTGATTATGCGGCAGGAGAGGTTTGAGGCATTGATATATTTAGATGTGTTTTTTTCTGTGTTCCAGGGTCACCACTGGAATCCATTGCAGCTGCCATGACTACAGAGGGTCATCGCCCAAAGCGAATGAGTGAGATTTGAGTGTTTCCACAGCAACATTCAAGCCAACAGGTGGTGGGTATAGCATGGGGGAGTGCAGTGTCACTATGTCAGACTACGCTGTGATACTGAGCTTTTATCAGGAGCATGCTCACTAGTTTTCTTCAGCATTAGTGCTTCAAATGTTAGTGATGTTAGATACATTTTTCTTGGTTGTTGTCGGTCTTTAAACAGTGTGAAGAAATGTTTACTTTTACCACTTAGTGGGAGGTTTAAAACAGCTCATATTATCTATGATTTACAGAAATTGTGTGCATACTTGATGTTATCATCAACTCTTATTTTAAAGAATGCAGATATTTGTATGTAAAGTTTGGTTTGTTTAAGCAATGTGGTGAAAGCTACAAGACAGTCAAAAAACAGCCCTACAGCTAAAGTGGGTTTTTCTCATTTGTCCTGCTATCCCTGATTGTTCATTTCGAGAAGGTGTTACGCTTAACCCCTTTTTGCCGACGGGAGCGCCTGCAGCCCCATTGCATATCTATTTTTCAATGCCAATAGAGTTGCAGGCAAATAAGATTTCTTATAAAAAACCAGAGGAATTACACTTTCATATCACGCATTCAACCTGTCCCAGAGCGCTGTTTCCTTCCACTAATGTGTTTGCAGAAATCCAGTATAAAGCGCATACAAAAAAAACGTTAAAATCCAGACCGCGGGTATTCGCTGCGCTTCCTACGCTGGAATGTAGGTCATCATCGTTGTTGTGAGCATGAACTATCACATGGTTTTCAAAAAGTTGTTTATTGTTTATTGCACTTTTTAGCAATTTATTCTGGACATAAGTCTATACATATTATTAAAACTTGGGATATAAGGGTTTTATTGATGTATAGCAAATTAAAATGCTCCAATGGCACTACAGCATGTAAAAATGTAAAGATATGCTCTGGCTTGTTCTATGGTGGCTATTAAAGGGTTAAGCAAGGGTTTCTCAACCTTTTCCTATCGTAATTTTTAAATCCCATAATTCTCATAATCTAGTTCCAGATCTGTAAAGTTTGTGAGTTGAGCACAACATTATTTTATTACATTTCCAAGAGCATGAAAAGGGAACTCTTACTGCTCCCTCATCATGCCCCTTAAAGGCCCTCACACTCTGTCTATTTTAGAAACATCCCTCAGATCTTCAATTTCTGACACCTGTTGACTGACTGTAATCACTGGGGGCTACTTATGTATGCTAATTCCACTATTTGTTATTAATGAAATGGAGTTCTACTTAACAGCAGATTTACAAAATAGTGTATATGCAACAGCATTGTTTGATGTCTTAGCAATGTATTGAGCTAGAGCTGTAGCACTAGTAATGACTAAAAAAAAACTACATACACTTGATAATAACCTCAGTATTGAAACATTAAACTATTTCATGAAACAATTTCATAATATAGGAAGTTAGTTTAAAAGTGTTACCTAACTTTTCATTGTAGGAAAAATGTTAATAATATTAAGATGATTAATGAATTAAAAAAAGTTGCTCTCATACACATCATGCTGTGTAACAGTACTGTATATTTGGACAACTGTGTTGTGAAGCATTTCACCACTAACATGAAGTTAATGGAGGACTTCGACCACACTCAAACTTCAATTGGAATCCTTGCATTGGGTGTGTTTTGCTTACAAAGCAGAAGTTAAATACGGGACAGGACAAATGCCACATATGGTTAGGGTGGCAGCTGATGAGCTTGGCATTTGTTGCCTGTACATACATCTTATGTTTCAGTTTTCCATCAGCAAAGGCAGATCCTGACTTTGTGATAATCCCTACTTAAAATAGATCACTGTAATTCTTGGTTTTTTGTTTTGTTTATTCATTGATTTGCATAGATATTGAAACATACAGTAAAAGCACATATGTATTCTAATCCTTTTCCATTTAATTTATTTGATAAAAAAGTACTAGCTTAAAATTCTAAATAGTAAATGGGGCAAAACAAAAAGTAAAATGCTGTTTAAATTGGACCTAGTAAGAATAGTTTTATAAGAAATAAAGATATAGAACTATTTGTGATTATATGTAAGAGATATGTGTGTGGTATTCACACTCATTAAGTAAAGCTATTAACACTTTGACTGACTCTGCAGACAGCGCTTCAAGACCATTTTTGGCTCCACACACAACACAGCACTTTGAATGTCAACCGTTCCAGTTGCTGAGTAACATACTTTTTAAATGTCACAGGCAATAGTGTTGCCTGTTGCAAGTGTGAAAATTTCCACATTCAATTCCCACCCAGTAAAGTAACATGATTTTGTCATTTGTAATCTGAAAAATCTCCTGTGACAAAGAATGATTTACAGACAAAAATGTTGAATTCACTAGGTAAGTAAAGTGTACTCAATAATCACTCACACTTCCAGTCATCCAGTGGCTCGAGTTGAATGTATTTGAACTGAATTGAATATGTCTGCATGTACTCAGACAGACACTATTATATGTGATTAGCTTCTACACTATGTGATATAGAAATATCAAGTCCTTTCCATTCACATGCTTGGCTCTGTAGTGTACCTGATTTATACAAAGGTTATCAATTATTTTATTCCCTCTGCCTATTTTAATATCTATTATATATTATTAGATTTAATATATAGTTTGTCATTTGTTGATTTTGTGAGCAGCAAGTTTTGATTCTTGAATACCAGAGATTATTGTTCTGTCAGCCCTGCCTATGGTCTCCAAAGAAAGTTCATAAGTGAAAGTTCATGTTGGAGTAGGGAAGTGATTTGTCTACTTCCATGTCTCTTTTCCAGGTTAGGATTAAAGTGATTTAAGTGACATACTTGATTTTCTCCCTTGAGGGATACAAATGCTCCTGAAACCCAGGTCAATATGCACATAAGGGACAGGTTTTCTAGCTGCCCATACCACCTTCACCTCAAAAATTAAGGTTAGTGTAGAATTTTGGTGACTGGTTTGCTTAAAACTTTGCTTTCTGTCACAGTGATCTCATTTCAGGGAGGACTAATAAGAATATACATTGATATATAGACTATGCATTAATTAAAGATTGTGTAACTAATTTAGTTGCTGCAGCTTTTTAACGTGCTACAAATTCTTCAAATCGAAACTCTAAAATTACATAACTACCTTTCATGAGAAGAAAAGAGATGAAAGTAGTACAGACAGCAATTTTAGAGCATCAATTTAATCTTTATTTCAGCATGAAATGTATCATATTATATGATTGAACACAGTGAAACATTCAGTGTGCTTTACTCAGCTGCTTCTTTTCCCTGTGAAAAACAGATACATGGTTTGTGTGAGTTTGATTTTAATATGTTTGATGATGACTATTTTCGAGATTTTTCACTAAAATTAAGTATTTACCTTGCCAGTGTCACGGCTCTTTGCTCTCAGTTTGTTGACCTGGGACTCTGCAATGTCAGCACGCTCCTCAGCCTCCTCCAGTTCATGCTGGATCTTCCTGCACTTGGACAGATGAACATTGGCCTGTTCCTCCTAGAGACAGAGAACATAGAAAAATATTTAAATGTTGAAATCACCCGTAGGCCTAGTGTACATGAAAAAACTGTAACAAGTTGTCATTGTTTAAAATAAATGTGTTCTCCTTACCGCTTCCTCAGCCTGCCTCTTGTAGGCCTTCACCTTGAGCTGCAGCTTGTCAACCAGATCCTGCAGCCTGGTGACATTTTTCTTGTCCTCCTCAGTCTGTGATAGAAGATATAGATTGGCAATATTTTAATGCGGAGTATATTAGATTGATGTGTATCCTACATGGCAAGTCTTAATGTGGTTGTACCTGGTAGGTGAGCTCTTTCACCCTCCTCTCATATTTGCGGACACCCTTAACAGCATCTGCTCCACGTCTCTGCTCACCCTCAACCTCTGTCTCAAGCTCACGCACCTTCAAAAAAACAGCAAATTCACTGAATACTTAGAGTTAATGTTTTTTCTTACATTTGTTTGACTGTTCAAATCTTAACATGACTTTCTTACCCTAGACTCAAGTTTCTGGAGCTGCTTCTTGCCACCCTTCATGGCCAGGTTCTCAGCCTCATCCAGGCGGTGCTGCAGGTCCTTGACAGCGACCTCCAGGTTCTTCTTCATCCTCTCCAGGTGAGCACTAGTATCCTGCTCCTTCTTCAGCTCCTCAGCCATCATAGCAGCCTAGAAGAACCAGCACTCAATGTTTACCAAAATGTGAAACTAAAAATAGTTATTTGCAGTTAAAAACAGACCAAGTGAAATTTAAACCTACATCAGTGATGGCCTTCTTGGCCTTATCCTCTGCATTCCTGGCTTCCTGAACAGAGTCATCCACTTCACTCTGGACCTGGACCAGGTCAGTCTCAAGCTTCTTCTTGGTGTTCAGGAGGCTTGTGTTCTAAAAGATTAGAAATTAGTTAAGTAATCACTTGCCTGACATTCACAATAGATTGGTCTATTAGTAGAGAAATGTATAAAAAAGTGTTCACCTGGGAGTGCAGAAGTCCAACACGCTCACTGGCGTCCACCAACTCCTGCTCAGCAATTTTGCGGCTTCTCTCTGTCTGTTCCAGAGCAGCTCTGAGTTCCTCAATTTCAGCCACCATGAGACCATTCCTGCGGTCTACCATAGCAGCTTGTTCCTTGAAGTCATCCTGAGCTCTGACAGCATCATCAAGGTGCAGTTGTGCATCCTAGTGAAACATATCAGGCAAATGTTAACATGAATGCTGAAATGAAGCTGCACTGAGTAGTTTGGACATAGTCTGGACAATAACACTACCTTCAGCTGTGCCTGCACATTCCTCAGCTGCTTCTGGGACTCAGCAGCCTGGCGATTGGCGTGGCTCAGCTGAATCTCCATCTCATTCAGATCTCCCTCCATCTTCTTCTTGATTCTCAGGGCATCGTTCCTGCTTCTGACCTCAGAATCCAGAGTACTCTGCATGGAGTCAGTCACCCTCTGGCTGTTCCTCTTGATCTGCTCCATCTCCTCATCTTTTTCTGCCAACTTCCTGTCCACCTCACCCTTAATCTGGTTGAGCTCCAGCTGGACACGCAGGATCTTAGACTCTTCGTGTTCCAGAGTTCCCTAATGATTTTAGTAAGAAATATCAATTCATTTCTGCCTTCAAACCTTTGACAATATATTTGTCTGTGATGAAGATTATCTTTTGATAAATGTACCTCAGCCTCTTCAAGAGCTGTCTGGATCTCAGCCTTCTCTGTCTCCACCTGCTTCTTGGACTTCTCCAGCTCATGGATGCTCTTGCCAGTCTCACCAATCTGTTCAGTCAGATCTGAGATCTCCTCTGCAGAGAGATGTATGTGTTTTATTTTGTTAAGCCTTAAAATGTAAAATACAGTTACTTTATTCTAACACATACACGTGTTGAATTCATGCAGCTGTTATCTGATGAGAACTCACGTTGGAGGTTCTTGTTTTCGCGCTTCATGGTCTCCAGCTGGTCGAGAGCCTCTTCATAAGAGTTCTTCATCTTGAACAGCTCAGTGCTGAGAGAACGGGCCTCCTTCTGAGCTCCTTCAAGCTCGGCCTGACCCTCCTCATACTTCTGTTTCCACTCTGCCAACACCTAAATGAGACAATGCATAGAGTTCAGTTGGTTATGTGCATTAGGTGATGACCATAGAACGATGGCAAAAGACAAATAAATACATTTAGTTCATGGTTTGTTTGTATAGTATGGTAAAGTATATGCACCTTGTCAAAGTTCCTCTGCTTCTTGTCCAGGTTGGCAGCCAGTCCATTGGCCCTCTCCACATCAATCATGAGGTCCTCCACCTCACTCTGGAGCCTCTGTTTGGTTTTCTCCAGAGAAGCACACTTGGAATTCACTGCCTCAATCTGCTCCTCAGCCTCCTGAAGGCGCTGGGCCAACTTTTTCCTGTTTGAAAAAGAACATTTGTATCTCAGTGAACTCCTTAAAGTTTACTGAAGGTATAAGAACCTGCAATGTGAGTTCTTCCCACATTATGTAACATTTACCTGAAGCCAATCGGTCCGATTATACCACTTCAAACAAGACAATACCCAGCTGAAATTTAGATTGTCTAAAGCCATCTTTGGATAGCAAGTCTTTTCATATCCATACATATTGTCTCTGGGAATTAAGTAGCCCCAAAACTGTTGGCAAATGCTATTTGCACTTGGGTGTCAGTAGCCAAAAACACAATTTCACTATTGAGTTTAGGAATTTGCCATTCTTATACCACATGACTGGACTGTGTGTAAACTGCTGAATAGTGGCCATCTAGCACCCATGTACAAAAAGAAAAGTGTTCAGGCTTCCCAGTTTGACCTATAAGAGTTTCTGTTGGGTGATGTCACTTATTTTGCTGCCATCGGGGCAATAAATTACTAAAAAGTGCAAATAAGGCACTCATACTAGTGCTGCAGTTGTCAGTTGACTAAAATTGAAATGCTGCACTGGCATGTAATTATTCTAATGTTACTCACTTGGCCTCCTCAAGCTCCTCAGTGCGCTGGATGGCATCAGTTTCATACTTCGTTCTCCACTGAGCCACCTCACTATTGGCCTTGGACATTCCACGCTGCAGCTCGGCCTTGGCCTCCTGCTCCTCCTCAAACTGCTCCCTCAGCAGATCACAGTCATGGCGGGCTGATTGCAGTCCATGAGCAAGAGCATTCTTGGCCTGGTGTGAGAAATAATATTGAGTGAGCAAATTGTCTAAATAACACACATACAGCTTATCTTTCCACACTTAATGGTTTCTTACCTTGACCTCCTCTTCAATCTGTCTCTTCAGCTCCTCAATCTGCTGTGTGAAGGCCTGTTTGCCTCTGGTCAGCTGGGACACAAGAGCTTCTTTCTCTTCAATTTGACGGCTGAACTCACCTTGTGGGAAAGATGTCACAATGCATTAGTTTATGTTCCCTTTCTCAATAATACGCAACAGATCGTTCAATGATAATTTGTAGGTACCATTTTCTGTCAGGAGACGTGCTTTCTGTCCACCCATGTCATTGATCTGACGGACATTTTCATCATTCTTGGTCTTCAGTTCACTAAGTTGGTCCTCAAGGGTACGGCACATCTTTTCAAGATTTCCCTAATGAGAAAAACCGAGATCAGTTAAGTCATCAGCTTTCATTTATAATATGAATTACCTTATTGACTGTACTAATTTGATTATTGAATCAAAACACATTTAATGCATTGTGTACCTTTGCTTTAGCAACAGCCTCCATGTTGCTGGAGAGGTCATCAATCTCCATCTTGTATTCACTCTTTTCCTTCTCGAGCTTCTGCTTGACACGCTGGAGGTTGTCGATCTGCTCTCCCAGCTCAGCAACGCTGTCAGCCTGCTTCTTGCGAAGAGCAGCGGCAGTGGCTTCATGCTGCAGAGTGGACTCCTCAAGGTCACGACGGAGCTTCTGGAACTCAGCTTCACGCTTCTTGTTCATCTCAATCTGAGCAGCAGTGGCACCACCGGCCTCCTCCAGCCTCTCACTGATCTCCTCAAGTTCCCTGGCAAGGTCAGCTCTCTGCTTCTCAACCTTGGCACGAGCAGCACGCTCAGCCTCAATCTCCTCCTCCAGCTCTTCAATACGAGCCTGTTGAATGTAGGTGTGTTGCCTTTTAGTTAACTTTCACCTTTAATCCACAAAACATGAAATGTATGCAGTAATGTTTTATGTAATGCAATATGTCACCTGAAGCTCTTTGATCTTCTTCTGAAGCTGAGCACCCAATGACTGCTCATCCTCAATCTTGCTAAGGAGCTGACTGATTTCAAAGTCCTTCCTGTGAGAATAATAGATAAAGTACATAGTAAGAGTTCATGCAGTTGACCAAAAATGTAACACAAAACAGTTGTTGTAAAAACTCAAAAACACTGTTACTTTTTAATTTTCTCGTCAGACTGCTGCTTGTCATTCTCAAGATCCATTATGGATTCCTGGGCCAGTTTCAGATCACCCTCCAGCTTCCTCTTGGCTCTCTCAAGGTCCATACGCAGCTTCTTCTCTTGCTCCAGAGAACCCTCAAGCTGAACATTGTTGTAAAGTTTAAGTTATCACGTTCAAGAGAGATCTTGCTTTGCCAATCCAAGTGACTCTGTGTACTTACGTCATCCACTTGCTGCTCAAGCTTGGTCTTGGCCTTGGTCAGAGTGTTGACTTTGTCTTCCTCAGCCTGCAGGTCATCAAGAGTCTGCTGATGGGCCTCCTGAAGGGCTTTCTTTTCCTTGGTCAGCTTAGCAATGCTTTCGTCCTGAGAGGCCATCTCCTCGGTCAGGTTCTTCACCTAAGTTTGCAAGAAAGATGTTGCTATTATATGATAATCCTTAAATGTTTCTTGATCTTCTAGAAATATTTATATTTACAAACCTTGTTCTCAGTGGCATGTTTCTCCTTCTCCACTTTGGCCAAGGTAAGCTCCAGGTCATCAATATCCTTCTTAAGCTCAGAGCATTCATCCTCCAGCTTTCTCTTCTTGGCAGTGAGCTCAGCATTGATTTCCTCTTCATCCTCCAGTCTCTCAGTTGTCTCTTTGAGTTTGGCCTCCAACTGAATCTTACTCTTGATAAGTCCTTCACATCTCTCCTCGGCATCTGACAGATTTTCTGATTCCTAATTCATTTTATGAAAATACACATTAACACATCAACACTGAAACACATGAAAAAGTACAACTCTCAGTTGACGTGTCCTTACTGATGTCACTTGCAGCTGCAGATCATTCTTCTCCTGCAGAAGGGACACCATCTTCTCCTCCAGTTCCTTCTTCTTGGCCAGGGCAGTAGCCAAGTCAGTTGTCATCTTCTCATAGTTCTCCTTCATCTGCATCAGCTCCTTCTCAGTTTCAGCACTCTTGAGCAGAGGCTTGATCTTGTAGTACACCTTCATCCATGGCCAGTGTTTCACATTCATGAATGAGCGGACGTTGTACTGGATGGTGTAAACGGCATCCCTATGGAGAAGAAGTTGCTATTACAGTCCAAGTCATTTTTCATTATTCACTCCATGATTGTGTGCTCAGAATTAGCCATTTTCAACATGCCTCCGCTCCGTCATCTGCACAAACTCCCTCCTCATGAGGAAAGCACGGCAGAGAGCCTGAGTCATGGTGACCAGGGCTGCCAGCTTTTCATCTCTCATCTCCTCAAGGGTACCCAGCAGACCTGCCTTGAAGAACACCTGAACAAAAATGTTAATTCACTGAAGGTCAGCGATATGCACAACACTAAACACTGAACTCTAAAAGACTCAGGATATGGATCATGATAAAGATCTGTAACACTGTAATATCACAAAAAGATAAACAATTATTATGCTAAATGGCTGAAAGCAGCTGTGTTTTTTCATGAAAATTTAGATCCTGTATGATAATGTCAGCACTCTGACGGGTGAGTTTTGCTAAATGTCAAGTGAGTCAGACTTGTGATGACTGGTGAGTTATGGAAACAGGCTCACTCAGTATACAAGTACATTCTGAATTTGGATGCAGGAATGATCTATGTAAAATATACTGCAGCTTATTAAATTTGTAGTCATATGTAGAGCACAAGAATTATTTAGAATCTCGTTTAGCTTCATCAGGATCAGATTTCGCAACACTTTAATACAGTAAACAATGAAAGATAATCATGCTACATTGCTGATGACAGCTGCATTTTTCCTTTAATGAATCTTCAGTCGCCTATGATCACATTAGCACTTCTACACGTGTGAGTTTTGCCAAATTCCATTATAGTCAACCTTTTAACAACTGTGTTATGGTTATTTCAAAAGCAATTGAAATGCATTCAAATTCTGAAGCAGCTGCTTTGACAAGACAGGGTCACTCGACATATGCATTCTGAATTTGTTAGCAGCTGTCATCTAAATACAAAGTACTTAGCAATCCATATTGGGTGAATAGACCATACCAGAATCAAGCAATAAATTATAGAACTGTCTTGTGGCAAACAGAAAAATAAAAGAAGTAGAAGAATTAGAAGAAGTTTGTGCAGTCTCCTATTATTCATATGCAAAATTTGGTGAAAATCTTGTAGTAGGAGTAAGGGTTAAAGTGTTTTCCTTAAGATATAGAGTACCCACTACAGAAAGACATTGGGGTATAAGATCATTAGCTCAAAAGTAATGAGGCAAAATGTACTGCCTCTTCAATGGACACATGGTGGCAGTATTTCCCTGAATTCTTGGTCTTTGGAAAAGGACACTGAAGGAGCACTGAAAAACCTAACCCCCTTGGCAAGTACACTGCTGCTTACCTTGGTGTGTCCAAATCTGTACTGGTCATGATCAACATCAATTGATCCAAGCAGCTTCTCTGAGGCCTTTTTGTTGTCAATGAACTGGCCCTCAGGGATGACACCAGCATTCAGCACCTTGTACCTTTTTTTTTATTAGAGAGTTAAAGGTCAGTATGAGCAGTTTCTTTTCATCTTCTACATCAAAATTTCTACTAAACTATCCACTGATACCTCTGCTTGAAGTCAGCATAGGGGATTCTGCTGGGGAAACCTTTTCTGCAGATTCTGATACCCTCCAGGACACCGTTACACCTGAGCTGGTGGATGACCAAAAAGTTCTCCATCAGACCTGTAAAATAGACATTTCTTAATTATTTCCATGAAAGAATAGTTTATTAATAGTGGCTCAGTCTCTTTGTTGAAGCAACACAAAATTGAGTAAACCATGTCAACAAAACCAATTGTCAAATTGAGACTATGTTCTCTGTATGTACCTGGAGTCTTCGACTCATTGGGAATCAGGCAGCGCACAAAGTGAGGATGGGTGCTCCTCAAGTTAGTCATCAGCTTGCCCAAGTTCTCCTGTAGATGCAAAAGGGTAACTCTTGTAATGAAATGTAACACTTTTGAGTGGCATGAACTGGTTTTACACCAAAGTTTGCAATGCTAAACCTCACCCTAAACTGTGAGGACACAGTCTGCATAGAACCACCCTTCTTCTTGCCTCCCTTCTTGCCGCCGCCACCAGACTCTGTGGATGATTTGAAGTAGACATGTAAGTAGACATTATCACATGCTAGATAAAAATACACAATATCTACAACTTTACAAGTCTGTTATAGTTAGTATCATACCCTCAACAACGGGAGGATACAGAACAGCCAGCAGTTTAACGGGAGACTTCTGGTACAGCTGCACCACAGACTCATTCAGTGGATCCTTGTTCTTGTCCAGCCAGCCACAGATATTGTAGTCCACGGTACCAGCATAGTGCACCAGGGAGAAGTGAGCCTCAGCCTTGCCCTTGGCCGGTTTTGGCTTCTCAAATGCTCTGTTTTTGCCAAGATGCTGGTCGTACAGCTTGTTCTTGAAGGATGTATCTGTTGCCTTGGGGAACATGCACTCCTCTTCAAGGATGGAGAAGATGCCCATGGGCTTGAAAAAGGTGGGAAGAAGTACGTCATTAGGTGATACTTAACGTCAAAGTAAGAACAATTATGTAGAATCCCACAATTAAATTACCTTTTCAATCAGCTCAATGCAGGCAGCCAAGTCCATGCCAAAGTCGATGAACTCCCAGATAATACCCTCCTTCTTGTACTCCTCTTGCTCCAGGACAAACATGGTGTGGTTAAAGAACTGTTGCAGTTTCTCATTGGTGAAGTTGATGCACAGCTGCTCCATGCTGTTGTACTGTGAAGGGACACATAATCAGCATTATGTCTTGCAGACAATAAGAATAATTCATTAATGAAAAGTATCAGCTGCTGAATAGTTTGAAATGAAGCTTACATCAAAGATTTCAAAGCCAGCGATATCCAGGACTCCAATGAAGAACTGCCTTGGTTGTTTAGTGTCCAACATCTGGTTGATACGGATGACCATCCACAAGAACATCCTCTCATAGATAGACTTGGCCAGGGCAGGCACAGCATTCATCACCTTAACAAAAGAATGTGTTTTAAAGTCAGTCAACATTTTGTACAACACTGGATTACTGGTACTCTGAACTTCTTTTATTGAGATAAATGGCATGTAAGATCCAAGATACAAAAAATTTACACCTAAAAAGATCCTTAATTGATACTACATCTTGCATTTAGCATTCAACATTAAAAACTGAGAATGGTAATAAATTTACATTGTCATTGCATTTGTTTTTTTGGTAAAACCAACATAACATATGTGTTTTTTAATGATAGGACATGATTCATTCATGTTTACCTGAGGCACAGTCTGTCCCTTGGTGACAAACTCATTTCCGACCTTCACTCTGGGATAGCACAGAGCCTTCAGCATGTCAGCAGAGTTCAGACCCAGCAAGTAAGCAACCTTGTCAGCATCTGAAATTAGTTCAGTGATTTACAATTAATACAGACAGTATGTGACTGTGATTGTCGAACATGACATAAGATAAACTGCTGTGATTAAAAACTCTAACGTTATTTGAGTGTTTAATCTGAGCGAACATTAAACACTCACCCTCTGTGCCATCGGGCTCAGCCTGCTCCTCACGCTGCTTCTGCTTGAACTTCATGTTACCATGGTGGAGCACAGCACCAGTCATCTTGTAGATGCTCATTTTCTCTTCACCAGTGAAGCCCAGGATGTCGATAGCATTCTGTGTTCAAAAGAGGTGTCCACACAAAGCATAATCACTTTAGAACGTGCATTTAAGAGAGCAGTTGTAATGTTGCATTAATGCACAGAGTATATTTAAGTATTTTGACATGAAGGTCACGCACATCAGTGGCTTCCAGCTCAACTTTGTCATCAATGCTGGCCACAGTGATCTGACCCTGACTGCACATGGGGAAGTCGTAGGGGTTGGTTGATATGAGCGACAATTCTAGAGATAAAAAAGATGACAAGTTCAATGGATTGCTTCATATGAAAACTGAGTAGATTTGACATTGTGCAAGAAATCAGTCTGTTTACCAATCAGCTCGGGCTTGTGGTTGGTCATCATCTGGTAGAAGATGTGGTAGCCTCTTTCATCAGGAAGCTGGAATGTCACTCTAGACTTCTCCAGCAGATCTACAAATGTAGTTCATAAGTCAGAGCCTGTCCGCTTCTCTATTCCAGTTATTTCTATTTACTATGAGGATTTTTACTTACATGTCTCAATATCAGCACTAGACAGTTTGCCAGTTGCGCCGAAATGGATTCTGATGAATTTACCCTGTTTTGAACAAAGCAAATTTTAACATCTCTCTACATGGACAATCTATAAAGTTTCCTCTCTCATGAGTAGAAGTCAGTCCATACTTACAAAACGAGAAGAGTTGTCATTCCTCACAGTTTTGGCGTTACCATAGGCCTCCAGCAGGGGATTGGCTGCAATAATCTGATCCTCCAGTGACCCCTATAATGCAAGTTCAAAGATGATATTAGAAAATTGCTATTTTTTCTCCAGGAAAAATATTCCTCACATAAAGAACACTGAATTGTAATCATCATTCAGTAACATTCTCCCACCTTTGAGGTGTCCCTCTTCTTGTCTCCACCAACTGAGATTGTTGCAAAGTACTGGATGACACGCTTGGTGTTCACAGTCTTTCCAGCACCAGATTCTCCACTAGGTATAGATACAGCGTTATCAGAATTTGATCAAGATGTTTGATCATAGGAAGCAAAGTCAACAAATGTGTAACTTACGTGATCAAGACAGACTGGTTCTCCCTATCTGTTAAATGAATAACAAAGGAATTAACTATGTTTTTCTGCAACAGAAACTCCATCTACATTGTTATGGTAATGACTTACCAATTTGCATGAACTGAAAAGCGTTGTCAGAGACAGAGAAGATGTGGGGTGGAGCCTCCATACGCTTCTTGCCTCTATAGGCAGATACGACTTCAGAATCGTACACTGGGAGCCACTTGTAGGGGTTCACAGTGGCACAGAACAACCCAGAGTAGGTCTGAAAGTAATGATAGAGACTGAACAGTTACCTCTATGTTTCCTGCAAGTGTGGCCATTTTCAATATTTCTCTTTTCTCATTAGGCAGGTTGTCTTACGTAGATCATCCATGCTGCATAACGCTCTTTGAGGTTATACAACACAGAGGCTTCATTGAGATGGGTCATCATGGCCATGTCCTCAATTTTGTCAAACTTGGGAGGATTCATTGGAGAGACGTCATCTTCTTTGACTGTCCTCTCCTGAAACAGGACATGGATCACAATGAGATCTGATCATATTAAATGCCCAGTTGACTCTGACTTTCTGATACTAACCTCCTCAGTGTCCAGGACTTTGACAGTGACTTTGCCACCATCTTTCTTGGTGATTGTTCCCTTCAAGTACAGCTCCTTGACATCAGCCACGTAGCAGGCGGACTTGGCATCAAAGGGTTTGCTTTGAGCCTCAATTCTCTCCTTCTCTGGCTTACGGAGGTAAATGGCAGCTTTGCCGTAAACGGCCATCTCCGCGTCCGTACTCATGGTGGCGGTTTATTTCTATGTAGGAAGTCAAACAATAGCAATTTTAGACTGACTTTTTCTTTTCATGTGATTGAACAGTGCCTAGACAATAACACCAAAATAGTGCTTTTGCATCCTTTCAATTTGCCTTCACTTTAGTTAACGCCTTTCAACTACTAATTATTACAAGTAACACTTACAGTTATTTGATTTTTAGCTAAATTGGATACACAGCATAAATTAAACATTCATCCATTAGCCACATTTGCTTATCCTGTGGGATGCAGGCTAGAGCTGATCCCAGCTGACAGTGAGCGAGAGGTTAGCTACACCTGACACACAGCGCTGACATGTAGAGACAGACCACCATCAACTTTCACATCCACACCTACAAGCAATTAAGAGTCACCAATTAATATAATTTGTGGGAGGGAAGGCCTCAGACGGTTTGACAAGTTCAGCCTCAGAACCTTCATCCTCAGGAGGCTCTGAGGCTAATTGATTAAACATACAAATACTTGTTAACACATGTTTAAAAAGTAATCAGTAAAACTTGTACATACCTTGTTCTTTCCCTTTGAAGAAAGTCTTATATTCCACAGTCCTGTTGAAAACAACCAGGAAACAACCAGAAATTAACTGTAAAAATGTAACTTACTCCTAAATGTATTATATTGTAAAGTTACAAGGAAAATATGAAGTACATCTTGTGTCAGAGGAAAGCACAGAGTGCATTAAAGAATAACACATATGCATCATTTTTACATGATAATCATTTTTGAACTATTGTCTAAGAAATACATCTGAATAGCACAATGCAAATGCACTAGCAGTAGGTCCTCACCACAAGCAGAAACGTCTCTGTGCTACCACACACTCTGAGGCTCTCCTTGGGCCCCTTATATTTGATCTGGCTTGCTTACAAAGCAAAGCTTAAAGCAGGGTAACATGCCAAGTATGG
This sequence comes from Pempheris klunzingeri, assembly GCF_042242105.1. NCBI lineage: Eukaryota > Metazoa > Chordata > Actinopteri > Acropomatiformes > Pempheridae > Pempheris > Pempheris klunzingeri. The sequence goes on along the minus strand of NC_092016.1, from coordinate 23,171,454 downwards.
TTGGAATGACAGCCGAGACTTGAAGCATTGGAAATTTTTTGCTGGCACGAAATTTCAGAGAATCCCCACCTGAAATAGTGGAAGGGTTTTTTTGAAACACTGAACATATATGTAAATATATTTATTTTATAAGCAGTGGATGGAATGATGGTTTTATATTTTCAAAATGTGATTAAAAATGACTACATCCAACAGGAAGTTGTGGTGTTATTACTTACATCTTAAGGTATAAACACTTTACAGATTAATTCCATGAGTGTGTTATATTGCCAAATAACATCCTCTTAATACACTACTGATGTATTTACTATATTTTGATATTTGATATTTTGACAGTGTCAACATCATAGGAGTGCTGGTAGAAAACTTGTGATTTTTTTCTCATTATTTTCCACAGTGATAAAAAAAAAGGTGTTAAGCTTTTACATGGCTATGCAGAATATTCTGTCTTTTGAGATTATGTCTTCAGACTTCTTGTGAATTAGGATGTATTGGGCATTTCACAATTGAAAGAGCATTTCTTGACTTACTCATATACAACCCACATAAAAGTTTATACATTAAGATTAGTGGGAATGTAGCAAGCATCCTTGGGAAGCTTACTGAGGTCCATCAAAGCTTAGAACATTTTTTCTTCTGATCAATCAGAATGATAATTTTTGCGAATTGGATAAAAATATGGATCTTTATTGTACATGCACATGTAAATGTAACCAGACATGACTTAGTATGCATTCTGTTTAATCATTAAGTAAGCTAAAGATTAAATTGCTTGTAATTTTCTTTAATTCAATTAAAATTTGTTTTATTCTACTACAAGTTACCATAGTTGCAGATTTATTTTAATCCTCCAAAGTAAGTTAACATGATTTTACAGCAATGTCACTGTCTCCTGAAATGTAATTTCAACATGATCCAGGCTCTGTGATGTTGTCTTAGGGGACATTCAGTTGACATTAAAGTGAGCTTGATTTAGTGGTCAGAGTAAGCCAGTTGTCAGCTAAAGGAGGGTGCAATGAGGAACACATGTTATGGCCCTGCAAGCCACATTTGTTAGGAGCCCTCTGTCCTATCCATCATGTAATTTGAGTAGTTTAAAGGTTGCTGTATGGAGGTGAAAGAAGTGGGCATGTCATCAAATAAGTGAGAGGGTGCAAGGCTTGCCCTGGATTGGTTGACTGTACATTATACAAAAAGAATGTCTTGACCAAAACTTAATACTACTTTTAATGTTAGGGCATACAGTAAGTGTTGACTGGAAAATGTTTGCTTTCCTTGACACTTCTTTTACTCACCTGGATGTCACAAAATATCTTTGTTATTGGTATATGACCGTCATATGGCATATGACTATGTTTGTCTATGCAGTGAATGATCCAAATTCTCAGACAGAATGTTTTAAATGTAAAAACATTACATTTACATACACGCAAATGCAGGCAAGATTTAAAAAAAAAAAAAAAAAAAAGGTGACAGCTTTTCCATCCATGCAGTTGCAATGAGTATGGAGCTGATTGATCTGACTGATGGCTCACAGCAAAGTCCTCGCACTCCAGGAGTTACCCTCACTTGGTCAAAAGCCAGCGGCATACTGTTAAGTCTACTTTAAGCTACTGTATGCGTGTCTGTATAGATACTTGGCTCACATTCTGACAGGTATTCGTATGTCACATATGCTGATCAAACATGTTAATTACTTGGCTGAATTCAAACAGGATGTTCACTTTTTAAATCTAGTCTTAACTGACAAAATCAGTCATCACTGATTGAATAATGAATATAATTAATAATAATAATACAATTTTACTGCCCACTCCCTAGTGGTGTCCCATTAGGAGGAAGAATAACAGACAGGCATTAACTGCTCTCTGTATTGAGTTCGAGCCCATGAATCACTATTTCAATAAAAGTGTGTTGACATTTTGTCATTCCGTGTTTTCCTCTAAGTTTACCTAACATTCTGTGTGCTGCATCTATCCAATAACGCCAGGGCAATGAAATTAGATAGGTGTCAGGGTACTGAGAGGGAAGAGAGAAGCTGAGTAGTCAGTGGTGGCACACAGCAGTTGCTGTAGCTTCTGTAAAAAGACAGCCAGCTGACAGGTTACCCTAGTAAGACATAGAGAGTTATTTGGGTCCAAAAAAAAATTAGGATAAAAGGGGCTGCAGCTCACCAAGGTAATGAGCGGGAATGAGCAGACAGCGTGGGCATTCGATCGTTCTTGAGCATTAGACTTCAGACACAGTTATCCAGTTTTGTTGAACAAGACTGCATCTACACAGATACACAGAAGGGGGATTTTTGACATGCTGAAAACTTGGTAAAATACTAATAATAAGTAACTAGTAATAGGTGCCACTCCCATGACTCCATTACATAATGGAAGCCAATATTGTACTTATTTTACTCCACTGCATTTTTCAACATTTGTTACATTGCAGATTTAGATTATATAAATCAAGTAATGAAATAGGATTTATTTATTTATTATAGATAAAGCTTGTATAAAGTAACTGAAATGACTTCCACCTTTACCAGCGGTAACACTGGTGACGTTTAGTCATTAATGCATCACTAATTATAATCCATTGATATGTATTATACTGAAATGGGCCATTCAGAATCACGAGTACTTACATTTTTTGGTAATGACTTTTTCTTTTTTTTTTATTATGGTTTTAAACTTGATTCGGATCCAGAAAGTTGTATAAAATCACACACTCAGTGATTCTGGCAGCCATCAGCTCTACCACACTGCTGGTTTCATGTGATCATAATAAACATCCCTGCCAGACACTCACACGTATCATTGACATAATCTATTGGTGTGTGACTCTAATTATTTGCCGCGCGTAAAACGAAAGTAAAACCATCCCCAGCCCTTAGTTTCGTTTTCAAGTAAAACCTACTCTTGCTGCAGAGAGATGCAGTCTGCGGCAACGGCTGTTGGTGAGTGATTCTTTTATGTGTCAGTTTAAGCTAACTTTTTATCGATTAAGATCAACTCCGTGTCGTGCAACCACAACCCTGTTTCTGTGTGGCGCCATAGAAAAGACTCAGCAGAGAGACACGCTCGTTACCTCAAATGACCTCGGCTCTAAATTCTGTGGAGGACAACGAGGAGAAACAAAGCACACTTTTCCTGAGACAGTACATTGAAATTGCTGGCAAGAGATTTTCACTGGCAGTCCAAAACAAAAGAAATGAAGTATAAAATGTGCGCATAACAGTACGCACAGTAAAAGACGCCTTAAAAAGTGCTGCGTAAACGCACACGCCTTTCCGCTGACCACGAGGGTAAAAATAATCTGCAGCACAACTACCTCAATTGTCTTTTTCATATTAAAAACTAATAAATATGCTAAGTTTGTGCAATTAAAGTCCTTAAAATATGAAACACAAGCCAAAACAAATGTACACTAATGAAAAGTTGGTGAGACGCATTTTAAACATCACATGGGAGCCGACCAAAGCAGATGTTAAAGATACTATTTTTAAAAATGAAGAAGACAGGTCCATTCATTTGTTGAAGAATGTAAAATGTATACTGAGTTGGTGAAATGTGCTTCCTCTGTGATGATGATGTTAGTGGTCATAAGGTTCATGCAAGTGTGTATGTGAAAGGTTTGTATTCACATGTCAAAAAGGAACAATGGGAACCGTACTGTAGCTGGCCCACTATTAGTTTAAATAGTTGTTGGTTATTTTCGAGATTGTGTGCGACTTTACGTATGTGAGCTTGTGTTCTTGTTTGTCTATCAACTGATGGAGCCTGACCATGGATAAGGAGCTTGACCCTGACGACGAAAACGTGAACTCCGTCTTGGCTCAGGAATCCTCAGAACTGTTCCACATCCTTCACAGTCAGTTGCCCACAGTCATAATGAAGTTGTATCAAATGGTGCCCAGCGATGCCCGGGGAAACGTCAGTCATCCGCCCTCCTCTGCAGCCGCTGTGACAGAACACATTAAAGCCATGCTGGCGTACTTCACGGTGGCCAACGCTTCAGATTGCCGCAACTTCCTTCAGAGCGTGTGCATGTTGTGTGAGAACATCCCCATGCACCTGGAATCAAGGCTTATGTCAGTGGCTTGGTATCCAAACAGTGAGTATGAAATAATGCTACAAAAGTCAAGTGATTTAAGTGATTTGTACTGAGTGTTTCCAGAGAGCTTTCTAAGTCACCTACAGTCCAAAAGTCACCTGAGCGGTCAGGTGGCCTTCATGCAGCCTAAAACAGGCTATAAAACACAACTAGGAAGGTCATTTAAACATGCACCATGTGTGAGTACACATATTACACAAGGTATTGCAGAAGAGATGTGAAAAGTGTGTTTAGGGCAGGAAATACAAGACATAAATTAGTAATCAACAGAAGCCACACTGGCCATAATCTGTGGAGGTATATATCTCTATGGTTTAAACAGAAGTTGTTTCGTTTTTTTTTCCTCTCTCTTTTTGGTTTGGAAAGCACCTTCTTTTGCAATAATGATTACAGTGTGCCTGGATGTGCAATACAGCATCAGTTTTCTTTTATTCCACGATAAGCAAAATAGAAAATGTCCAAAGCAGAACAGAACAAATTGGCATATTTTGTTTATTTTGGGGGAATATATGAAACTCTTCCAGTGCATGCTTGCTTATTTGAGTTTAAGGAAGCGGTCTAATATTGGGTGAACATTGCTGTTAGAACAGGTGGCCACCCTTCCGCTGTTTTACTTTTTCTACTTTGGGGGTAGTGTAGTCGGATTAAACTGTGACATTAGCACGATGCTAAACCAGAAATGGTTAACTGTTGAATCTGGCACACACAGTACATGCAAAAATATTATTCTCAGTTTCTTGCAGAGCCACTGCACCCTTAGGGACAGTGAATAATAGTGATATGTACTTGCTACATCTAAGTAGGGGTAGTAAGGTAGTTAACATTACAGTACTGTCTGTACAAGTGTGACAAAATATATATGCATTGTATGCTTGTGCGTGTGTTTAATTGAAGAGGATTATACTTTTTCTTTGTGCCTGGCTATACTGTCATGCATAAATGAATAAATTGTCTGCAGAGGTTTTACATTCATTTGGTATTTATCTCGCCAACATTTTGTCACTTCACTAAACTATATACTACCTACGTTTCCACAACACACAGGTATAGTTATGGCTGTACTGCTGTTGTGTATTTGCATGTTGAGCACACCCAAAGCAGTTCACAAAATAAAATGTTGTCCAAGTGGAATATCACACACACTAAACAGAAAGTGAAACAAGGGGTCTGTTTTTAGGTGAAGGGTGTTTCTTTAATTGGGTTTTGTCTCCTTATGTTCATTTGGTTTATTTTGTTTAAGTGTCCCTCAGCAGGCATAGCCTTGTTGTTAGTGAAAAAGTGAAAAAGTGAAAATGAAAGGTGGAGAGAAGCAACAGTTTGTCTCTTCGTCCACTTTGGGAATCCCCCAAAATCTTTAGTTGATTTAGAAACTAAAAGTGAGGGCATGTGAGAAGCATTTTGCAAGACATGCAAAATTCGTGCAATGCATTTGACAGCAATGGTCTTTTGGGATATTTTTCAGTCCTTTTTATGTACTGCATGTCTTGTGTGTTTTTATGCACCATAGATGTTTGTGAAACTTGCAGTCCCACCGTCATGGATGAGAAGTCGTCATCGCCGCCTTCGGAGCAACAGCTCATCAAACGGCCACGGATCGGTAGAGCAAGCATACAACACAATTCACTGGTTTAAGTACATAGATTGATTAAGCGAACTGGATACAGTACTATAAAATACCTAAAAAAGTGTTTTCCACAAAGGAAGTGTGTCCTCTTATTGGACTAACAAGACACAAAAAGCACACAAGATCATTTGTTGTTTTTTTGTAACCTTTAAAGATTTCATATTTGTAAAACTGTCTTAGAGCTTTATTTATATAGCACCAGTTCATAACAGCGTTATCTGAAGACGCTTTCCATAAAGAGCAGGTCTAGACCAAACTCATTAATAAGAGAGAGACCCAACGATTCAGGGATTCAAAACGAAGGATTTAAGAATCCCCACATGAGCAAGCATCAGATATTATATTAAACTCCCCTTTAACAGGAAGAAACCTCGAACAGAACCAGACTCAGAGGTGGGCGGGGACGGACCCCAACAGAATGCTGCCCACCGGTTGGGTGGAGGTTGGATAGAGAAAGAGACTGAATGACTAATGACTATGACTAATAATTAGCAATATGGTAACATTGAAAAACATGACAATAGTTAATATATGTGTGGTGTATGTTCTTGAGGAAACACTGCATTCCATTCTTATGTTACAACAAATGAATCAGAATCAGCTTTTATTGGCCAAGTATGTGAACTCATACAAGGAATTTGAAAGAACTTAACTTAAGCAAGACAGTAGTGCAATGATGCTGGAATAAATATGGAATTACTATGTACAGGTTCCATTATATATATATGAGGTAGGTAGGATATGGGTGTATACAGTATAGTAATGGTGTGCTAGCCAAAACTGTTTATTTGACTGCAAAGAATATACTTTAGAGAGAGTAGGCACAGTGTAACAGGGTTGTTGCACAGATAGTATTGGGGGGCTCCTCCTGAAGTCTACTGTCAGCCTCCCGATGACCGTTGTCAGCAGGGGGCCTGTTATGTCCTTCATGACCACAGACGTCAGGGTGATGGGCCTGGAGTCATTTAATCCTGTGATGGAGGGTTTCTTGGGGATGATTATGGAGCGTTTGAAGCAGGACGGGACTTCACACAGGTCCAGTGATCTGCTGAAGATCTGTGTGAAGATGGGGGGGCCAGCTGGTCAGCGCTGGTCATGCAATTAGGGGATCAGTTGGGGAGGGTGGGGCGGTGGCAGGGTGTGTGGGTGGTTGTCTAAAGTTTCTGTGGGGGAGGGCTGTGAAAGTGGGTTTGTCAAACAGTAGAACTCATTCAGGTCAGCCAGTTGGTGGTTCTCCACAGCATGGTGGGGGGGGCAGTCTCCTTTAATAGACATCTTTGAGGCTTCTCCACACTGACGCCGGGTCATTGGCTGAGAACTGGTTTCTCAGCTTTTCAGTGTCGCACCTCTTTGCTGCTCTGATCTCCCTTGTCAGTGAATTCCTGGACTGGTTGTACAGGATCCTGTCCACACTTCTGTAGGCCTCCTCCTTGGCCTGATGGAGCTGCCTTTTCCAGATTTTAGTTTCTGCCTGTAATTGGGGAGAAGATGAACCTTACAATGATTAGAGAGTCCCAAAGCTACACTGGGTACAGAGTGATCGGCGTCCTTTACTGTGGTGTAACAGTGGCCCAGAGTGTTTGTGTCCCTGGTGGGACACTTGATTTGTTTCATAATAACCAGGGAATCAGGATGTTTGTGCTCCATGTTGGTTATCTGCTCAGCCAAGTGTTGTAGGGCGTGGCTAACAGAGGCCTGAGGGGGGGGGGGTGTAAATGGCGAGCAGAATAAACAAAGAGAACTCCCCTGGAAAATAAAATGGTTTACGGTGAATGAAAAGGGTTTCCAAATCAGGGCTGCATGAACTCTTCAAGACTGTGACATCTGTACACCAGCCATGGTTTATGAAGAAGCATAAGCCACCACCCCTCCTTTTCCCCATGAGCTACTTAGGTCAGCTGTGTTGTTGGCTATCAACATCAAGACCTCACCGTAAAAATGAGTTGCACAGACAATAAAAGGTGAAATGAGATGTTTTCATTCCACTGTGACGTGTTTATTGTGGAGTAAACTGGGCATCTTAGCGATCCCTTTTACTGAGTATCACCTTACCAGGGTTTACCCTGCTCTCATGTTCAGTGGTGGAGTAACAACCAACTCCCCGCACACTTACTGCACCTGATTTAGTTTTTTTTGTAGTGTTTTGGATTCCATGAATTCCGCCAAAATTTTTTTAAACTTTTAATGACGTTTTTCTTGTACTGTGACCTTTGAGTGTCCAAATGAACGTTGTGTGAGCACGTACTTATGGCATACTAAATTCCATCACCACATGAAGAGAAATTTTCTCTCAGAAGAAACGGAACATAATGTCTTTTATGTTTTCTACCCACAGATCACTGGCAGGAGTACATTGCTGCAGTGATGAGTTTACGGCTGAGGAGGTGGGAGGGACTCAGTGAGCGCCTGGTGGGGAAGGTCCAGCTGGAGAATGTGTGGGTCAGCTTGAGAATGGCGAAAGGAGGCAGGGACAGACCTGATCAAACTCCTGGATCAGCAGACAGAGGGAGTAGAACTTCAGGTTAGGGTGACCTCCTCCTCCTCTTATTGTGCCCTAAGAATCTGCTGGAATTATCTGAAAAAAGAATCTTTATTTGAGTATGACAGATTTCAAAATACACTTCAATCTGGCACATGCAGATGAAAAAACTGACATCAGAATGGTGAAAAAGGAAAAAAGAAACAATGTGTCTTCTATGGTGTGGCTACAGACATAGAATATTCCTTCTCATGCATAAAGTCTGCTGTGCACTAATTAAACATTGTTTTACCAACTCAGAGCTTGATGGGGATTATGGGTCACTGGAGTCCAGAATGACACTGGAGACCTTCCTTCAGGGATGTACAGGAAAGGTGACAGTTCTCGTTGGTCAGGCCGGATCAGGAAAAACTCTGCTGATGTCCTGTTTAGGACAGCAGTGGGCACTTCGACTTGTAAGTTTACATTTTTGACATCATTTGTTATTCAAAAAACATATTTGCATGATCAGGATTTTTCTGAGCCAACCTACCTGACTGGTGTCAGGATCTATATTTCTTTCTTTCTTTCTTTCGAGCAGCTCATCGAGCAGCTGAACCATAGAGCAGCATAAGCAATTCCAGTTTCATTTGAAGGGGAACTCCACTAATTTTACACATCAAAGGCTGTTTACAGGACTGAGGGAATAAACTGTATAAGGCCTTTTGAGGCTCTTGAGGGAGCTGTGAGAAATCTGATAAACTGCTTCAAGTGACGTCACTTCAGTCAGTGTGGCTTGGAGCTGAAGACTTCAAGTCCAAAATCTGGTAGTGTGGGGTTAGAAACAAGGGAGCTTGCAAGACCCCTGAAGCCAGACATCTTCTCTGTTTGAGGCTAGTAGCTTGAGGCTACATTACTAGTATAACACACCCAGACTCACTCAGACACACTATCTACCATCCAGTTGCATTATGCACTACAGAGGTCTGGTAAGCTCACCTCTGTCTCGACATCACCAGATTTCTTTCATTTTCAAACTTCACTCCCAACCAATTTCACGTAGCTCTTTCTGGAGCTGTAGTGATGTGTAACATTAGTTCCCCTGCTCTGCTTGGTTCATTCTCTCATGTTGTCTTTATTTTACTCTCTCCCTCCCTGTCTCTTTCCCCCTCTCTTTTCTACCCTCTTCTCTCCCTCTCTCATTCAGGGCCCTATCCCTTCATCCTACCTGTTTGTCCTGCTGGAGTTTCGTCAGCTGAACTTACTGTCCCGCCCTCTCTCCCTGTCGGAGCTGCTATTCCGACACCACCTACCTCCAAAAGCCGGCGATGATGGAAAGGTACGCAGGCAGCAATGCTAGAGCAGCACCTCTATAGATCAAGACATTTCTGATGTTAAATTCATGGAAGTAGCATTTAAAGAAATTAAAGTTCAGACTGCTCTCAGGATGATTGGCAGGTCATAAGCGGCTGTATTCATGAAGCTGAGTAGTGCCAAGAGTTTGTCCTGAAGGTGCTCTCGATAGTATTGACTGCTGCTCTCGATAGCAGTACAGTCAGTCCATCAGTATTTTGAACCATTTTCAAGTTCCTGAAGGCATTTTTTGGTACTTCTTCTAACCACATTACAAACAAATCATAGCCGCTAGTGTATGTCTTTAAGTTCAACTATGTGACCTAATACATTGTTTTTGTTTGTTTTACATTCTACACATGTTCTCTGCTCTGAGCAGAGAGCCATTGTGGATTACCTCCTTTCTAATCCAGAGCAAAGCTATTGGGTGCTCGATGGCTACGATGAATTCCACAGCAAACTCACTAGACAAGAGGGCCAGAGAGAGCTGTTGGACCCAGAAAACCCTCTGCCTGTCGCAGACCTCATCTCAGGCTTGTTAAATCGTCAGCTTCTTCCGGGATGTACTGTGGTGGTCACGTCTCGTGTGCGCGATGTCACCGATTTGGAGGGTGTTTCAGATAAAGTGGGCCAGCTGCTGGGGTGGGGCCGCCATGAGATCAAGGAGTATGTGCACAACTTCTTTGGAGTAAAAGGTGACTATGGACTAAATCAATCTCAACTTAATATACACTGCTATTTCTTTGAGTAGAAGTCAGTGTTGGTTGGCAAATTTGTGTGGGGCATGTGTCCCCCATGTTTATTTCCGTTTGACAGTGTCTTTGTTATTGTTGTTTTTCACACGTCACATCAGTTCAGGACCGCGACCGTCTCACACTGGAATCTGATATCGGCCACATTAAAAAAATAACTCAGATCTTACCAATAAAAACTGAGCACTAATGGTTGCAGTCATACTGTGGCTCAGTGTTACTGTGTAAGACATGCTGAGTTGCGTAAATGGTTGCATATTATTTTGTTCACTTGGTTTATTTCAGCAGTTTTGCTTGCTTGTAGTTTGCAAATAGAAAAACTCCCACACACGTGTGTCAAGTTGGGCTGCTCTGTGTTGGGGTTTATATAACTGATTTTGATGTTATAAGAAGACCACCTGTGTGAGTCTACCTTAAATTTCTAACAATTGCTAACTAATGTCTCTGTAAACCTGCCTCAGCAAACAGAGCCCTTGGGGTGCGGGCTGCAGATCTCCTTCTTTCCCATCAACACCTCCTTGCCATGTCATCCCTCCCTGCCCTCTGCAACATCTGCTGCATCTGTCTGGAGCATTTACTGCAGGAAGGAAGGCCTACGGAAAGGACACAGATTCTGGAAGAGAGAAGAAGTGAGACAAGGAGACAAGTGAGAGAAGAAGAAGAAGAAAAAGTACAGATTCCAGGAAGAGGGCGAGAAGGAGAGGGCAGTAGAGGAGGGAGTCTTGCACAAAGGGTAGATCAAGACAGAAGAAGAGGCAGCAGTGAAAATGTAATGATGGATGTAACGAATTTTAGTGCCCAGGAACCTCCCACACAAGCCCAGATACCCTCCACCCTTGCCCAGGTCTACCTCACTGTTCTTGGTTCATTTCTGAGCCGTGACCCTGAAAAAAGAGGAAGAAATGACACTGCAGACACCACGAGACCTCCACAGAGGTGAGAGCTGGGTACTAACATATTAACTCATTTTCACATCAGTGACATAACATACATAACATAGCATAGAGGAAAACCCTGTATAAAGTCTTTAAGATAAGGAGAGGAAAACATATGAAATTATATATTATATGAATTATAAACCAACAATATGTTGGCAGTTAATCTGTAGTCAAATACAAATAAATTAACATCTTTTCTGTCTCTTTGTGCAGTGTTGTGCTGTGTGAACTGAGTCAGCTGGCCTGGAAAGGCCTAGAGAGCAGCAAGGTCCTCTTCACGGAGGAAGATGTTTCCCAAGATGTCTTGAAGTTATCAATCAGGACAGGTCTTTTCTCAAAGGTCAGACATGATTGTCTACCAGATGATTCGCACATCTTATAAATTATTTTAGTAGTGATCCTTAAGATGCTGCACAAAAGGATAATTAAGCAGATGAATTATGCACAGTACAGCCACTTAAGTAACCATCTTGCAATATTTGAGAACATGGTGTCACTGATATTATTGTCAGCCATGCTAGTAGAATGGGTCAGAGTATTGTAATGTTGACATTCATGATCCCCAGAGGATGAACTGCATTAAGCTGAATGAAGACTATTGGTCTTGTGACATGATAAATAATACATTTGTCCACATCTTCCTGTCAGGTGGAGCTGAGACGTGAGGATGGGATGCTTTTTTACTCCTATTGCTTTATCCATCTGACTGTACAGGAGTTTTTGGCTGCACTCAGAATCATGACCAGTCAGGATGTCAGTGACACGCAGCTCAAGAAGAGGTAAGCAACAGAATTCAGAGCATGGAGCTGGAAAGGAACATATTTTTCAACATATTTTTGCAATCTCTTCTACCGATTGCTGCCGATTAGGTGGCCCCACTAAAGGCTCTATTTAACAGCAGTCACAGTAACCAGAAAGGGTGCTGGAAGTAATATCTGCCAGTATGATCACCCATAGCAGGGTCCGCCTTCCATTTATTGTGCAATTAAGAGATGAGAAAGTATCATGAATTGACAACTGTGTATTTAGTGGCAGGCAACATTTGCAACATATTCCACTTCCCCTCTTAGAGACACAACTGCCAACCACAACAGCTTAGACTTGGTTATTGGGAGCAGCTCAGAGCTTTCCTGCAGAATAAAATGAATAAAATCTTATAATATAGAAAAGTAAAAGCTAAAATGTGCACACTAAATTAGAAGATGGAATTATATACTGTATGTAAATGCTTTTTACTAATGTGGCTGCACATTTTGACAAATAAAGGCTAGTCTTAATTAGAGGTTGGCTCAAATTGTATACTGTATCTGGTTACCATTGATCAGAGTCTCCTGCTAGATGATCATGATAGAGGCTAAAGAAATCTGCGCCACCGTGAGTGACAGCAGGAATAGGGAAGACTTTGCTGCGAGTGCTGGCTGGCTTGACAGATACCTTGATAGCAATAACCTTTCTGCCCAAAGACGTACAATTGTTGCCTAGAAAGTCCCCATGTACTTCACATTTTCGATGCAGATGAGTGAGGAAAAAGAAAATACAAGAGAAGGGCATCGCGGTCTGTGGATCCGATCCGAGAGGTGCAGGCAGTGTTTCACTGACAACTACAGGCCATTAGAAGAGTCACTTTGCTGTGGTGTTGGTTGGGAAAAGACTAAAGCCTGATGTGGTGTTCAAAGGGTGTATCAAGGAAGTCAAGGCAATGCAAAACATCAGCGTCTCCTGATTGAATTGTAAATGGTCTGTGCTTTTATAGTGCCTTTCTTGTCTTTTTGACCTCTCACACTCACACGATTCATCTACCACAGTCCGATCTACCACAGTCAGATCGTTGTTCATCATCAGATGATTGATGACCTGACTGCATACCGGCTGCAGAAAGTGGAGGAAAACTGAACTTCACTCCGCATCTTCTTCTGCCTGGTATTCTCATTGATTTCACACCAGTAACCAAAAATGTCAAATTGGCTACACGATAACCACAGCTGTCATACCGGGATGCTGTACAAAATACATCCAAGCTGATTAGCTTCAGATTGTATGAACACAGTTTAGAGATAAAGGTTTAAAATGTCATTCCCCTAAAACCAAACCAAAAAGGTTTTTAGGTTTGGTTCCCCAAAAATTGGGAGAGTAATCACAGTATGGGGTGTTTTGTGACCCCACTAGGAGAACAATGTCTTTCTAAACTATGTTACTGTTATTAATAAAACTAAAAGTGTGAAAATATTTGATTGGTGTTTGTTAAGCTTAGGGTAAAGGTCAGCGTCAGGGATATGTTAGTATTCTTTAGTTACAGTATACCTTGTGTCAATGGGAAGTCCCAGCAAAGATACAGACACATAAGCCCCTTTTCCACCAACATTTCCAGGAACTTTTATTTCCAGGAATTTATTTACCTGGGTAAAAGAATTCCTGGTAAATTGCGTTTCCACCGCACCTCAAAGTTCCAGTACATTTATTCAAATCAGGCTTATGACATATGGGGGACGTATAGTACGATGGTCGGTCCCACTGAGACTGTTGTGGTCCTCCAGCTTCTTATAATCTTGCATAAGTTTCTTCAACTTTTCACGAATTTGTTTTGTCGGCATGTGCCCTACATTTAGCTTCGCCAGCTTGTCGGCTATTCATCCCGCTGAATTTCTTCCTCTGTTGTTCCACCAATCAGCGTTCTTCAGCACACAGCCCCGCCCCTCAAGAATTTCGGGTAATCTGAAAAGTTCCTCCTTGCTACTAGGACCTTTTCCGGGGAATGTTTGGAGTTGAGGGAACGTTTTTAATTTAATTTCGGTGGAAATGCGCCAAGGTTTTTCAAAATTCCGGGCAAATGAGAAAAGTTCCTGCAGTGGAAAAGGGGCTATAGTGTGTGTGTGTGTGTGTGTGTTTGCGCTTAGGTTAATTTGCGGTGGTTTGTCCTTCAAGGTGTGAGTTCCTGACAGTGGCAGCTGATGTGAGCAAGGGCCACCTAATCCTATCCTAAACCTAATCCACTGTTTCAAAGAGGAAGAGCATCAGGGTGAGAGCTGTTAGCTCAGGCAAGGCCGGGAGAATTTCCTGAAGTCTGAAAGGGAGAGGAAGTGGAGGATGATGATGAGGAACATGGTGATTAGGAGTAAGGGGAAGGCATTTGGACTAGGTCATTCTCCTTGCAACAGCTGTCTCCTTGCTGCTGACCTCTGCACTAAATTGTGTGTCTCGCAGTTGTCTCTCAATCAAACCAGACCTATTTTGCATCATCTGATCGACCTTTATCAAGACCACCGATCAAACTATTTAGAGCGAATAAAGATAATGATTGATGGGAGCACATTAGTAACTAGAACACTGTGCTAAGTCCTGTGCATGGAATCAATTATAATTACATTTAACTACAATGAACTACAGCATTTTTTCTTCTTTTTTCTACATTACACAACATTATTATCATATCATTAATTATATTAGAAATTGCAGGGCATCTCCCTCTAGGTATTTAGTGTTTGCCTGTTTACATAATAGAAATGGGTGTATATGTGCAGTGCATAATGTACTATATGACTGTTCTAAATACCAACATGTACTGTACTGAAATTCCATCTGTATACACCTGTCCACTCGCCTGTGTGGGACAGGAAAAGCTCTTCTCAGGTCAGGTAAAGACAAACTTGTTGCAGCGTGTGCACTGCTACCAAAATAGATCCCTGTAACCTTAGCTTTAGAATCAGTGGTGGTGGAAGCAGAGGAGATATGTTACCATGGGAAGTAGTAAAATATGTAAGTATAATCAGGAAAATGGACTTTAAGTAGTGCAAGTAAAAGTACTCGGTGCAGATAAAGGGCCACTGTGACTATTATTATTATTATTATCTACACATTAATATAAAAGCAGGACTTTACTGCTATAGTGCATTTTAACTATTTTCTATAAGATTGCAACTCATTTCGCAACTCATCATTTTCATTATAGATTAATTTGCTGATTATTCTATTGAACAAATGATTTACTTGATTGATTGGTTTCTAAACTTTATAAACAATGTTGGTTTTGTCCATCCATCCATTGTCTATACCACTTATTCTTAAGTATCGTGGGGGGGCTGGAGCCAAGCCAAGCTAACACTGGGCGAGAGGCGGGGGACACCCTGGACTGGTTGCCAGTAAATCACAGGTCAAACATTCACATCTACGGGCAATTTAGAGTCACCAATTAACCTGCATGTCTTTGGACTGTGGGAGGAAGCTGGAGTACAAACCACAAACCTGCTGGTCAGTGGATTCAAACTTGCACCAACATGCTGCCCTTTGTCCAACCAACAGTCCAATAATCACATATAAAAACAAGTAGTAATTCTGTTCAGACATTAACCAATCCCAAACTGTTGTACAGAGCAACTTTAAGGTTATCTGAGTAATGAAACATGGTGCAGAGGAGTCACACTCCATTCCAGGAATAATCTTGCCATGGAAGCATGATGAGTTGTGTAAACTGAGCACTCTGTAAGACATGTGTGGCCCTCCTTAAAAGGCATTCACAAGTATGCTGATACACATTCTAAATGGATGGTCCAACCACAGTAGTGCTGGCTCAGGGGGTCAGTGGAGGGCAGGAAGGAGAGTGTGTAGGGGGATTTGGGGGTATGGTAAGGAGGTACTAACAGTGAGGAGCAGCACACGACCTCTGTTTTCCTGTGTAAAG
The DNA here is from genome assembly GCF_042242105.1 of Pempheris klunzingeri. Classification (NCBI taxonomy): domain Eukaryota; kingdom Metazoa; phylum Chordata; class Actinopteri; order Acropomatiformes; family Pempheridae; genus Pempheris; species Pempheris klunzingeri. The sequence continues at coordinate 23,155,547 of NC_092016.1, read as the reverse complement.
CCGCACTATGAATAAATTGATATTAATTAAGCCTAATATTTTCTTTGTAGAGAGAGTTCATTGCTGCTACTTCACTAGCCAACTAGGTGCTCAAATGATAAGGAAACCCAATGTGTAAAACAAGACTTACTGACAAGTCACTTACTGAAGTCTGCACTTACTTTCCTTCAACAATTTCCTGCACAGGACTTTAATCAGGGTCTTCATCCTATGAAAAGTTGTTGTTTTCACCAAAGGGTGCTATACAGCACTGAATGACTGTTGAATGACGGAAATTATGACTTGGTGTCAGGTGGCGCAGTGGTTGAGACGCATGCCATGTAACTGCCAATTCCATGGTCTGACTGCCAGGGGACTTCTGCTCTGAGTTATACCCCTTTTATGTTAGAATTTGATAACCTTACGCATGCCAGCAAGTGAGTGCTGGGATTTCCCCTGGTCAGTCAGACAGTCAAATGACGTGGTGTGCTTTTATCCCACTCAGACAGTTCATTAAGTCTGTGTTTGGCATAGCAATAACGGAGTAATACCCACCAGAATATTCTTCTCTTTCATCCTGTACTGTACCAGTTTGTCAATATTCCTAACATGCAGTAAATAAACTGCAGCTGTGACAGCAGCCATGGACTATTTTTACAATCTCCACAAAAACAGTAACATTAGTCACTGGTTTGCCTCTGTGAAGATAAATATGTCTCTCATGCCAAGATATGCTATTGTGATGTAAGTAAGTAAGTAAGTAAGGTTTATTTAGTATAGCACTTTGCACAGAACAAAATCACAAAGTGCTTCACATGAGTAAAATGAAAATAAAATTATATATACTGTATATATATATAATCATGAATAAGATAATAAAAACAGTAAAAGAAACAACAATCAGCCATAAGAAAGAACAGATCTAAAACACACACAGCAAACACACCAATCATAACCCATAAGCACTAGACAGCAGGAGGTATGTTTTCAGCTGCTTTTTAAAAGCTTGTTGATGATGTGCTGATCACAAAGCAGGCCAATGTGCCTCCTGTACATCAGGTGAGCCTATGAACTGTCCTCTACACTGCAATAAAACGTCTAATCCAATAAAAATGACTTTGCTCTATTCTCTTCCTCATTACACTTTCAGATTCAGTCTGAAAACTCGCTGGACGACCAAGTCAGACCAGAGGACAGTCTTTACTGACTCCCTGCACCTGTATGTATGTGGCCTGGCTTCCCTACACTGCACTCCAGCCTTAGTTCAATTAGCCAGGACCTCTGGTGGAACAGGAGGTCAAAGTTGGGTCCGAAAACGCCAAGTCTTCGTTCTGAAACTGCTAAAAAACCTGTGTAACAGCAACACCCTGACTGGACCAAAGGTAGAATATGACCTCAATCCTGTTAAATGGATACATGGCTTAACTGTACGGATTTTTATGCCCTTTAAATATTTCTCACCCATTCTCTCTCTTTCTTTTCTTACTAATACTTACTTCTTACGTATTCCCAGATACTGGAGCTTTGCCACTGTGTTCAGGAGAGTCAGGACCTGGAACTGGCTCAGCAGGTTGTGGGTACGAGACCGACCCTCGAACTGCGCAACATCTGGCTATTACCAAATGATATCGATGCTCTGGCTTTTGTAGTGAACTCAGCAGGTGACAGTGGCATCGGATTAGACTTTGGAGCATGCTCAATGGAGTTGGAGTGTTTAGATGTGTTGCCCAGGTGTCAGTACATTCACTTCCTCTGGTACGTCCACAGAAACACTCGACCAAACAAAACATCAACACACATGCACACACACAGTTTTCTGCCTATAGAGTTATTAAATATCTGTAATGAAATTATATTTCTTCTCAAAATTTAGAAATCTTGTCTGTTATTCGAGGCTTCTGAGGCAACATTTTCTATTTTGTTCACCTCTACCCTGGAGACCATCAGTCATGTAAAGTGCAAAATACACAGTCAACATGTTGCATGCTTATGGCATGTGAGAACTATTCCCACACTGCACTCCATATGAGTACAGTCTGGTGTCGCATGTTTTTTCTCCTCCCCTCTCTCTCTTGTTTTCCTCCCCACTTTCCCCCCCACTGTAAACGGAATTTCCCCTCAGGGATTAATAAAGTATTTGATTGATTGATTATTGCCAGAGGGCTGGTGTACTCAAGCAGTTGGTGAAAACGTACATTGTAACAGTGTATTTAGGACAGGGGTGTCAAACTCAAATCAAAGAAGGGCCCAAAATTTAAAACACGGTCTAAGTCGCGGGCCAAATGGTCTCAACATTAAGTGGAGAGTCTAAAAGTGACTATTTTATTATAGTATATAATATATATTTTATTCAGAAATATGAATTTAAACAGCCAAACTTTTTGTCTCATAGTGTCGTCTTATATTTATATTCTTTAATTACGGCTACAATAGCTCCACAAACAAGACACTTAGGTTTACCCCCAATATCGACAAACAGGTGTGAAAGTCTCTGTTTTCAAAGTCCATTTTATGTTTAGCCATTTATTTTGGGGGGCTAGCTTAAGTGTCACTATAAAAGCGCTGATGATGCATTGATCCGCTGATCGGTGTGTCATTATACCAGCGGGAGGAGGGGCTGCTGCACGAGTCTTCACTAGTGCGGCAGCTGTTCAGTGCATTGTGGGATTTGTAGTATGAGACGTGGGAGTGCTATTTACCAACGGGCCATTCTTAATAGTCACATGAAATTGTATCGCGGGCCGGATGTGGCCCGCAGGCCTTGAGTTTGACATGTCTGATTTAGGATGTTTTAGCACTGAGGACAGTGGCAGTGAATGTGGAAAGAGCTGCAACTTTGCCTTTCACATTCCTCAGCTGATTGACCACCTGTTTCACATAGTGTGCTCTCTGTCTCCTGCTGTGTCCATGTGGCTGGCTGAGTATTTCTGTAATAAGTAAACTTACAGCAGCCTGGACCCATGTGAAAGGACAGCAGCTGCCGCCTTCAAGGGAGGCTTTATCAGACCAGCTCAAGAAAGAGTGAACTCTCACACACTGTATGCACTTTGATAGCTTCAGTTTGACTCACCAACGTGCCAGTCTTAACCAGTAACTGTACAATAAATGGAAGCGGCGATAGAAACACAAAAACATCAACAATTATTCTACAAAGTATATTGGCATTATTAACTAGGAGATTCAATCCTCTTGTTAATTTTCCATACAAATCGGACATGTTTTGGGGAAACATCAACAATGACGAATGACATATGTTATGTTATTTTTCACCGTTTTTTCACACTTTCACAGTTTTCGGAGCCGCAAGTATGGCGACAAATTTGCTGAGAAGTTGTCCTCCATTTTGCCAAAATTCACAACCCTGAGAAAACTTGAGTAAGATTCAAATTTTCCTTTGTCACACTTTGTTTTTTTTCCATTCTGGCTTTTGTGTCCATCTTGAATTCAAATCTAGTTAATCAAGAGAGGTTTCTTTGAATGTTGTTTACTGATTTTGTCTGTTCAAGGTTTTGTGGTGCCAGTCTGACTGCCACAGGAGCAGCTAGTTTGGCCTCTGCTCTACAGAACTGTCCAGGCATCACTGAAATCAAGTATATTTTCCGTATAATTTTTACAGTGTTTCTGACTAAATAGCGTTGCTGACACCCGATGCCTTGTGCACTGAAGCAGTGAAATATTTTGAATGCAGGTCTAGGATTTGACGCCAAGCTTTTGTTTCTGCATTGCAGTCTGAGCGACAACAATCTGAAAGACGAAGGGATCAAACACATAGCCGATGTTTTTAGCAAACTACCAAGACTGGTCTCAGTAATGTAAGTGCACATTGCTGAAGAGACAGTATTTTTATTTAACCACAGTATCTCAAGATTTTGTAGATTTCTATCTGAAATCAGCTGCATCAAAGTTGTTTGTGTGTGTGTGCACCTCACAGGCTGGGTCGAAACAACAGCTCTCTGAATGCAGTGGACTATCTCATTGGGAAAATGGCTTCATGTTTGAACATCCAGCACATTAATGCAGAGTACGACCACACACATGCACACACGTGCACCCATAGACAGTACATCCACACAGGCCTTATGGGATCTCTGTCTTGGGTGATTTTCCACCCACTCTCACACTTTGCAATTTATTGACTGCTCCATGCTACCAGTTTGGTACTGTCAGCATGCAGTAATGATTTAATAATAATAATTATTATTATTATAATTTTCTCCATCACATGCAATTTTGAGTCTTCCAAATTTTATTGACCTCAAAGGAATTGAATAAAAGTAAAATAAACAAGTAAAGAAAATAGTACACAAGCAAACATTGTTAGAAAAGTGTTATTTTTTTTCTCTTTTCACAGCGGACTGAAGGAAGTGGAAGTCATGTTCTACCAACACCCAGAGTTGAACGCGTGAGTTTAACACATCACTAATCTAATCGCACAGTGTGTCTATGAGCAGCATCCTATCTAACATGTTATTAATTTATTCCCCTCTGCAGCCATAAAGCTAAGTCTGAACCAACAGTCAGGTAAGACAGTAGACAACAACTCTCTTATCAACCATTGAGCGCTGTCCAGATCTTTCCCGAGTAGCCCATTTCCCATAGCCAGTTTCCTTGAAGAACTTTGTCCCTCTTTAGTAGTACAGTGGCTATGAACACGGTGCATGTGAAAGCAACCTTGACCAGAAGTTCAGTTTTGATGTTTATCACTTTATTGCTGATCATTTTTAATTTTAATTCTACGGTACCACTTGTTCTCCAGCCTGCTGAACCAGAAATGGAGCAAGCCTGAGATGCAAAAACTTGCAGAGTCATTGACGTGCTGCCCTGCCTTGTCTGTTCTGGAGTAAGTAACCTCAAACGCCCCACCTCAAATTCTGGTACCCCACCTCCCAGTGATACAAGTATATTTACCCAGTGTATTTATCCATTTACCCAATTACTGAAGTTAAGTACAAATTCAAGCTACTTGTACTTTACTTGAGTATTTCCATTTCATGCTACTTTAAACTTCTTCTCCACTATATCTTAGATTACAATTTTCATACCCGTCCTGTACAGTGAAAACCACTTTTCTCCAAATTTGGTGATGTTGTCTTTGAATGTTTGTGATAAACTGATGCTGTAAGTGGTCCTTTATGCATTCAGAAAATTCTCCTACTAAGCTAAATAATACTTGGACAAACATGATCCATTAAACCATGATGCATTATTGTAGCTTAAGCTACCCAACAGACATACAATACACATATTAATCCGGCTGTGATTTCAATGAGAAAACATAACATCTAATAGTAAAACACCAGTTTACTGCACAATGAGTACAGTTACATTTGATACTAAATACATTTTGCTGATAATACTTACATACTTTTACTTTTTTCTCACTGTGATATTGCTACTTTTACAAAAGATCTTCCACACTGCGTATACCATACTGACACAACAAACGGCCAGTTATTGGCTTATTATTTTATCCTCTGTCCTGGGTAAGCACATTGCAAGCACTCGGTGTTAGTAGAGAAGTTGGTAGGATCATATGTAAGCCATCACTTCCTTTTTTGTCACCACAGCAGGGTTCACCACAACTGACATTTTGCATGTTATAATTAAACTACCTCTTGTCACTGCCAGCCACAGGAGATATTCTGTCTGTGCGTCACATTGGTCCATTTGTAATAGTATCACACGCATGGTATATTTATGCTAATCAAAAGCTAATGAAATTGTGTGTGTATTCATCCTAGTCTGTCTGGAGGCCAGTGGGATGTGGAAACTCTGAGGGCATTCACACAGTTTTTGCCAAAGTTCAACATCACCAAAAAGATTATGTAAGACTGGATTTGTACCAAACTACCTATCACAAAGCACTTGATTTAAGACTACACCACTACACCACTTCTGCTACACAATTAAATGATGCCATCTCCTCTTAGTGTGAATGACAGCTGCTCCTCAGTGGAGGGTCTGGTGATCCTGACTGCTCTGCTGTCTGATTGTCCTGCTGTGATGGAGCTTCGCATCAGGTACAAACACGCCTGTAATGTGCATAGCATACTACTTATGCATGTATGCACACACTTTTAAAACATACTGTTCTACCAAATTCATAATTATCATCACTCACATCAGACAGGACCGTCATGCTGTTCTTCAGCAACACTCACCACTGCAACATGTTCAAATTGTATCAGATAGCCCCAGTTTTCCATTATTAGTGTGTTATTAGTAGTGTTATAAAACACTGGGAGTATTCACAAATACTCACATATTGTTTATAATAATGTTTGTAATAATAAGCCACATCAATTACTTGATTTAGTTCTCAAATTTTGATGTCAGCACTGCTACATAACTGTGTTTTTCTTTTTGCTTCAGGCTCCAGGATCCTGTCCAGGTGTCCGTGGTGTTCTCTGGAGGGAGAGAAAAAGCTGCAGATGAAATATGTAAAACACTGTGGTATGTATTAGCTACAGTCTTCCAGTGTCAGACTGCACAGTGAACAACCAAAGTATTTCATAACATCATATTACTGAATATCCGTATTAGTGGCGATGCTGATGATGGTAATCATGAATCTTCAGTCTCAGCTGCTGTGGTTTGCTGCCTGCTGATCTGACGAGAGTCTGGAGGAGTTTGGGAACCTCTTCTGATCTCACTTTGCTGGAGTAAGACACACAAAAGCATAACCAAAAACAGTGAGAAACACAATCTGTATTCAGTCTGGAACACTGATATTTTCTTTATAATTTCTGCATCCCAGGTCTACTTTAGTCTTTCTTTTATTTGGGCAGCTTTCTTGTCTCTGACATTATTTTAATCCCACGTGCTCCTCTGTCAGTCTGTCCAGCAACCGTTTGGGCAACAAAGGTCTGAGGAAGCTGTTGGTGGCCCTCCCTCGTCTTCGTAGCATCCAGGAAATCAAGTAAGACTCAAACACAAGTGATAAAATGACAAAAGATACATTTGAAATTATAAAAAATTCTGAAAAACAAAATCTGGAACTACACTGGTGGTTTTGAGCCAAGCCTTAATATACGGTTGTATGGTGAATATTTCATAAGAATAAGTGCCAGTGCTTCTTCCTTCAGATAGGAGTCTTTAGCTAAGATGAGCTAATCTTATATTGGTTAGTTGGTAACAGCAAGTTGTTTCTCTCTAAGCAGCTTCCGAACATAATGTGTCAACGCGGGCAGCTAGTATGTTTCTCCTGGGGCATCATTCAGCATAACTGAAAATGATGTCCTTCCCCCTGGCGTTTCTTTGTGTGTTTTTCAGTGTCAGTTACAACAGGATCAACATGGAAGGAGTGTTGATGCTGGCAGGTGCTTTGTGCTCCCATAACAGCTTAACACAGATTCACATCAGGTACTCTTTGTTTTACATTTTAGGCATTTAATGATTTTATCTGAGCAGCAACAGAGTGAGCACTTGTTTCACCAACGTGGCAAACGGACAGTTAGAACTGGAACTGCTGATTAATCCCACTTAACAGCATTGATTTCACCTGTCTGTCAATGACATGTGTGCCAAAGACATTTTCATAGAAATGGTCCTGTAAACTGGCATTATGAATGAATAAAACCTGGATGCTTACTTGCTGATCTACCCTCATAATGGTTTTACAGTGATGGAGGCAGAGAACAGGTGACCCTGAAGTTCTGCTCTGACAAAAGGTAGAAAAACCTCACACATCTGGATGCCACTGTCTGCATTTTCATTTGTCAGTTAATGAGCTAATTCTGTCCTTTTCCTCTTTTAGTGATGACAAACAGCAGCCAAAGATGTTCAGGTACAGTATCCAGAAATAAAGTTGCTTCTAACTTCAATTTTCTCTTTACTACAAGTTATGTCTCTGAAATTTGTTCTTTTTTAAATTCTCCTTTATTAGGAAACACTTGACAACAACAGTTTACAATAAAGCGACTGCAGTTTGTCATTTGATTGAACCAAATGAGCCATCTCTGCAATTTAAATAGAAAACAATGATCCTCTTTCATGCTGTAGATTGAAGAGCAGCAGCCTCCTGCCGCCCAATGTAACCGCACTGTGTAAACGATTGGTCCAGTGTCGCTCCCATTTGGAGTTAGAGTAAGTTTAATCATCCAAAATCCATCATCATCATTTATAACAGAGCAGGTAGACACTAATATACTTTTATGTTGTGTCAGTTTGTCTCACAGCCCACTGACAGATGATGCCGTCAGGAATCTGCTGAAGGTGCTGCCAAAGATTACGTCACTGCAGAGACTCAAGTAGGATGTACACACATGCATGAATGAATCAGCGTGGATGGTTTTGTATGATCATGTGAATGTAAATAATCACTATGGGAAATGGGAAATGTGTGAATCTTGTTTTATAGATGTAAGTAGCACACAGAGAGACATAAATACCAGTTTTAAGATTTGTCCAAGAATGTGTGCATGGTATTAGAAGGCTTCTTTCTAATTGTCTACTGGCATCTTCACCACACAAAAGCATGCTGTCAATTTCAGGGAAAAATTCCTTAAAAGCTACAATGACCCTTAAAGATATTGAGCTTAGCATTTATTTTCCTTTATCAATTTTACCGCTGTGATTTGATAACCATATGATTTCATCTGAATCACCTCTATCCTCCCCTTCCTCAGTGTCAGCCACTGCCTCACATCCACAACTGCAGCACTGACGATGCTCAGTTGCTTGACTGTCAGTCAGAGAGTCACATCAGTGGAGCTCAGGTACGATGCTTCTCTGTGTTACATCCAGACAACAAGACGCCACATTTGAAAACCAAAGTTTTGTATCTAGGCAGTCGGTTCTGTAGTGGCTACAATGAATAGGAGTGATTAGATGAAATACATCAGTACAATAAGTGACTTTTTCTATGATTTGCTGATATGTCGCTGATAATGTTTTTGCTTAATGCTGCTTTGAACTCTCCTTCAGGCATCAGACTGAATCATTCATCCATGTTGACAGTGTGAAAGCAGAACAAGCCAACTGCAGGTCTGTGATGACTAACTGAAATTTGCCTGCTGTTATATGACTAAAAAAAATAATTTGGCAGGAGACGAGAGAGAAACTGCCAAAAAACTGCCTGTTTTTTTTTTTTGAGTCAGCACAAACTAAGGTAGTACTTTCTCAGCTAAAAAACCACACTGTGTCTTGCTAACTCAGAGTCCTAATGCAATGTCCATCTCTCTCAGGTTAACTCACTTCAGCCTGGATGGCGACAACCTGGAGAGACTGCTTGAGATCCTACAGCAGGGACCCCAGCTGTCTGAGCTGGAGTACGTGCCGCACACAAACCCAGTCTTCCTCATTTATTATAGGACACACGTGCTCTGTTAACACACACCAGTACTTACTGCTGTGTTGTCCTTTCCTTTGACTGCAGTTTATCGAGTAACCAATTGAAAGATGAAGGAGTGAAACACCTTTTGGACTCTCTACCAAACCTTAGAATCACCAGCTATGTCAAGTAAGATACATGTGAAATATTTCTGTTTACCATTTTTAGTTTTATAATCATTTCTAGCAGCTGTGTAGAACAAAACAAATGATAAACATACTTTTTTAATTATCTGTTTTGATTGTCTTTCATGTTCACTCACACTCTATTGAGACACACTGCTAGTCCTGTGGTGTGGAATACCATAAAATGAGAACTAAGTAAAGGACGCACATACTGTAAAGAGGAATAGTCTATGTGCTGCCAATGAGAGCGGTAGTGACATAATTGTAGTCTTTTCAGACAAAATCAACAAAAAGATGTTTAAACTGAAAATGCAGGATTACAATTTATATTTTTTTCTACAGTATTTTTTTCTATTTGAAGGTTTTATGTATAATAATGTCATTTACAATGTAGTTTACTGCTTCAAATGGAATGTCTTCTATTTATTGTTACTGTCATGTCATTGTTCTGAAACTGAAATATTGGGCTCTGGTACATATCTTAGTCTTCAATAGCCAAGTAATGACAGGCTTGTATCACATTTTGATTCGTCAGAGTCGGAAAAGCAAAGTTACGATGGCAGTAAGACCCGACAGTGTAACAGCAGGAAAGCTCCCAGGACCCTGAAGCTGAAACAGCTAAATGGAGTTCAGCCATCATTAGTTTTATCTGTAATACCTGTGGTTTCCCTGCTGTCTCATGTCGGCATGTATTCTCTGGAACAGGCGTCTTGTTAAAACCTGTTTTTCATAATACATTGTCTGTTTTTAAAAAAACAACATCAAACGCCAACTATTACAGTGTGCAGTGTTGAAAAATGGTTATACAGCAGTTATACGTACAGAAAAACAACACTTCTCTGGTTTTTAATGTGTCTTTATCCACAGTTTGAGCAACAACAGCCTGAGCCAGCAGGGGCTGTTGGATGTGGCCAGCACCCTGTGTACCTGTAATGATGTCACTGGTGTAGAAGTCAGGTGAGTCTGTGCATTAAAGAAACGAGTGAACAAATGAGCAAGAAAATGAAGAGGTTCAATGTTCAATGTAACTCACTGATTAGTTAACTAGATAATAAGTATTCGTTCCTGTCTGCCTCTTTGTCCTGATGTCTGCTGCTAGTTTGGGAGCAGAGGAGAGGTGTCTCATCTGGTATACACAAGAGGGGGGTTGTGCAAAAACTCTGAGGTAGGACATGAATCCAAAATGACAAAAGTCTAAGTACGCATGTCATTGTGCAGAGGCTTTCCATTTGATTCACACGGAAACCTTCAGTGACACTTTGAAGTGGTATGTGAGCTGCTCCTGATCCTGATCTACCAGATTTACCAGAATTTAAAATGACATTCAACACAGTTTAGACCTCAAAATGTATATTTCAGCATGAGATGGATCACAGATCGCAGGTTATCTTTTCCTTGAGTTGCCCTAAAAGGACCATATCTGCTCCTACAGGAGCAACTGATAGATAGACAGATAGAAACAGGCAGGAATTGATAAAACACAAGAACAAGCTCTACCCACATGTTGTCATTACACGGTGACACCATTAATGCTGTGTTTGATTATCATTTTACAGACAGTTAGGGGTCTGCCTGTTTGTTTGATAATGTAGTTAGATATTCAGTATCTACAGTATAAATGTCCTCATGTGCTGAGTTGTTCTTTGTTGGTTCTCTCCTTTCCTGTGTTTCCTGCCTGCCAGTGTCAGAGAAAGCAGTTTGCAACGTGGCCATCTGGTCAGGTTAGCAGAGATCGTGTCTGCCTGTCCCAGTCTGACCAAACTGGAGTAAGTACAGCTCCATCTTCAGCACAGCACATTTAAAAGCTTCTCTACAACTTCAGCCTGTTGAGGGAAACAGAAATCATTGCATTTTTGAATCAAATGTAATTGCTGTTTATTGGCTGCAAATATATGAAAACCTTGTAATTCTAGTTTTGGGGACTTTGATGGTTAAACATCTAATGAATTAAAGAATATATAAAAGTGAATACAAAAACAAAAAGCAATTTTTCTTGCATATTTCTTATTTTCCTGAAGAAATACCATTTTAAACAAGGCTTTTAGTTGTTCATAGTTATTGGTGTTTATAGAAATTGATCTGTGAAGTGTTTATTTTAGTTTCCATGCTAAACCCCAATCCTAGATAGTCATCTTCAAATCAGTAATTATTCCTCCCTGGTTGGTCAACAGGTTAAAGAACAATTTGCTGCAGTCAGATTGGATCAGAGACTTTGTGAAGCTGCTGAGCAGCAGTCCGAGAGGAGTCAGTGTCAGGTACGGTAGCGGTTAGATCTGCATTTACTCAGCACTCAGTGAGTATTGCTTTGGATAAACACGCCTCTGTGTTTGTGTCCAAATAGCTGAATGAACTGCCAAGCTCTTTTTCTCTCCCTCCTCCTTGTCAGTATTGAGGAGTGTTGGATCAGATCGGAGGAAGCTGTCAGTTTGGTGTCTCTCTGTCTGGACCTCAACAGCAACATACACGCTATAAGGTGAGATGTGCAAAATTCAACACACACACACACACACACACACACAGAGCAAAACTTATATTCAAACATATCACACATAATGTTGTTATGTTGTCATGCGTAACAGCACTGTGGACATGTGCTTTGCAGAGTTCACCACAGCACGTTACACCTGTCTTTGATGAAGCCCGCTGAGCTGTCTTCATTCAGGTAATACATTTCAGGTGCCCCTCCTGACAAAATGTGTATTTGACATTAAAAGGCTGGTTTCACATTCATCAGCCGAAGGATCATCATGGTCCAATATGTACCTGTAACACAAGTGTGATGGCATGTCCTGGCATAATACCAACTTCATGTTAGCTTGTCTTGTACTGCTGAGCACTGCTGTGATGAAATATACATTATGTATATTTGGCACCTTTAAAAGTACACTTAGATACAATCTCCTCTCCTCTCCTCTCCTCTCCTCTCCTCTCCTCTCCTCTCCTCTCCTCCCCTCCCCTCCCCTCCCCTCCAGCCTTGTGGACTGTTCAGTTGAGAACCAGCTTGAGTCCCTGAGGAGCATCATCCAGAGGTGTCCTTTACTGACAGAGCTGGAGTTGGTGTATGTATAATGTGTGCACGGCCGTATATGAGGGAGATGTGTTACTAAAGTGGAAGAAACAAACTGAAATGCATCATGTTGTTGTCATTATTCACAGGTTTACCCACAACAGCCTAGGTGTGGAGGGAGCTGAGTTTCTCTGTTCTGTTCTGCCCTCGCTGCCACATCTCACTTCTCTCAGGTGAGAGCTTTTCTCACTTTTGACACTAACTTCTGTTTTAACATTGCTGCATAACAAACATCTGAATCAAACTTTTATTTTATTTTTTTACAGTATTGGCTCCAAAGAGTCGTGTGTGACTGTGGCTGAGAAGCTCTCAGAGGCCTTACTGCAGGCTGCAGCCATTCAGTGCTTTAGGTGAGTAACACTCAAACTCTTTGCCACTTTGTTTCCTCTCATTGTCCTCATGAGCAGTTTAATTTGATGGTGCTCCTCGCTGACTTTAATAGTTCACGCGCACAGTGAATTATAGGCATTTCAGGGGGCCTGGGAGCATTCACCGCAACAAACATGGCCGGCAAGTTCTGCCTGTTAAAAAGCTTTGGTCTGTCTCTCTCTCTGTTTTTCTCATACAGTAGGTTTTTATTTTCAGTTTGTCTCTTTAATCATGGTCACAATGATTCCAATATTTCATGGCTCTTTTTCATGTTGATGTATAAAAATAATCATAAAAGCAACTCAACTTTTGTGTTGCGAGTACAAATTGGAAAGAAATCTTCTTTTTTTGTCTCTCCCAGTCTATCAGGTCATGTGATCAGTGACACAGCAGCTCAGATTATGACCAGAGTGTTTCCCCGTCTACGGTCACTCGAGTAAGCATTTTTAACATTCATATAGATAGATAGATAGATAGATACTGTTTTAACCATCTCATACAGTAAAGGAGCTTTACAGTGTTGTAACTTGTCTTCTTCAGTCTCTGTCATTGTGTGTGGTCAGCGGCTGCAGGGCTGCAGCTCGTCGAAGGACTGGCAGAGTGTGTCAGTCTGGAACATCTTTGGTAAGACACACACACACACATATGAATGTGCATGTCTGAACACGGATAGAGTGGCTTCTGTAATGTTTTGAAGTTCTGTTCTTGTTTGTGTCTTTTTTTTTTATGTGTGTGTTTGTGTTTCTGGTTGCACCCCAAGTCTGGACTCTGTGCAGCTGAATGAGGAGAACAGCATGTACCTCGCACAAGCGCTAAGGAATATCAGCTCTATTTGCAGTCTCAAGTAAGGAATACGATCTGGTCTACTGTAGCAGCCTCATTAGAACGTGATATTATTGGCACAACTGATACATACAGTAATCTGTGAATGTTTCGCTCTTGGGGACAATCCAGAATCTGACTTATCCAAATGATTTTCAGGCCTCCCAAGTATAATAATAACCATTAATAGCTACTCAGTATGAAGTTGTAAATATTTATGTAGTATATTGAGCTAAGCCTGCCGCACTATTTCAGGCAGGCATACTGTCATTTCATTCACTGCTACAGTCTCGCTGACACTCTTTATGTGCAGTTATCCAGCGCCACTTTAATAATCTAATCTATTCACGATGTCATGCACTTGCTCACACCGCCGCTGCCAGGGCTGCTCCACGGCTCACATTGCAGCCACTGTTGCTGCAGCTTGTCATACCAGCATGTCAACAGCTCCATATGAAGTCCATCAGAAATGAATAGGGCCTGCCCCCCCCCCCTCCCTCCGGGGGAGAAGCGTATCATTCCCTGTCCTCTCATAGTGCTAAGCTGTAAAGTGGAGCTCACTGATGAGCTGGTAGGTCAGAACATTTAAATGTCAGTGATGTTTAAACGGCATGTAAATACATATCACATTTACATGGAAATAAATCCTCCTCGCAAGCGATGTCAATTAGCTGTTTTTCAGCTTAAGGAGACTTGCTCCTAGTTTGGAACCAATGTAGCATTTTCACTAAGGATCTGATTGCTTGGTTGGACAGCAAATTTGACCCTTTATTTGTGCATTGTGTGTGTATACCAGGCTAAATAAGATTGCCACAGCAATGGGACCATCAGGAGACACCAGTGTGCTAGAGCTCCTCACCGCTATGGAGGGACTCACACGAATGGAGGAGATAGAGTGAGTTTTTCACTCAAATATAAAGTCGTTTGAATCATTAACCCTTTATAGGGCACTCTTTGAAATACTTAGAAATTCAAATTTTCAACCCTAGACCACTGGTGGTCATTACAAGACTTTTTTTTCTTTTGTGAGTTTTTCAAAAAAAAAAAATGTAATGTTTAATGTGAAAATCAAGGTCAATGAAGTTACCATATATGGTTTCTTGCCGGTCTGTCATGTAGCCTGATTGTTGCTGATTGGCTTGGAGAAATCTTGTAGTTCTACTGCCTCATGGTGAGGAAAGGGGCGGCATTTTGAACTCCCATTTAAGTTACCAAATATGGTCCCTTGCCCAATAAAGGGTTAAAGAAAAATAGCCATCGTGGTGTTAGATGTGTTCTGTGTCTTGCTGTTTCAGGTTGGGGGGCTGGAGGATGGCTGATGGAGGAATAGAGCAGCTGACCAGACTCCTTCCTGTCTGGATGGAGCTCAGGACGATCAGGTAGGCAGGAAGGTGATATTGGCAGAAAAAAGGCTAAATGAGCAGCAGTTACAGTACTGTGTTTTATCAACAGATCATTATTCATTTATCACGTTCCAGAAAAGTGTAGCCATCTTGTCCGTCTCGCATGTCACTGTGAATGCCCTGATCTCATTTATTCAAATCTAATATAGAGTATCGTGTATTAATGGCTTTGTCAAATCGGTGGTCTGTTTACCCTCCGAATACCTTTGTGCCTCAGATGAACAATTCATCCAGAGGATATCTACTACAGACAACACATCATATTGGTGACAAGCCTAAAAGTATTACATTCCTTAATAAAACCAATCACTGGTCCCTTTCTTTTCTAAACATTTTACCTCATGAAGTCATCTACTGCTTAAGCATTTTTGGCTAGACTCTGACATTCGGTTAAGCTGTACCTAAAGATCATGCTCACTGCTTGGTCTTACGTGTGTGAGGACATTGTCAGTCAAAGCACATCAGCCATTTTATTGGACTGTCACCACCTTCTTTATGGGGACCAGCTGTTTCCAACTGTGGGGCTGACAGCCGCAGGAAGTCAGGAGTTTCATTAGGTGAAGATGTTTCTATATTTATTGAGCCATTCCATGTTGCATTTATGTTTTATATGCATCTCTTTTATAGTATCCTATTGCTGTAAATTTCTCCGTAGCTCCTGATCCAGGCTGTGTGTTAAATTTCATCATATGTGGTTGTGGTTGACAACTATACATGCTGCCTCTGTGTGTGTGTGTGTGTGTGTGTGTGTGTGTGTGTGTGTGTGTGTGTGTGTGTGTGTGTGTGTGTGTGTGTGTGTGTGTGTTGGTCCTACAGTCTCTCAAAGAACCTTATCAGCGACCAGTCTGGAGACAAGCTCGTGGAGGCTTTGAACAGCTGTAGTCACCTGCAAAAGCTCCAGTAAGGACACGATGACACTTTCACACTTTCACACCTGTTAATGCTATTTTGGAAAATCAGTGATGCGTCTCCTGAGAGACGCATCACTGATTTGAAACTGAAACTCTGCCACATATTTTTTCACATTTGCTCCGGAAACATGACAAATACAGGCTACAAATGGGCTCCCCTCTTTTCCTTTAGATGTTTGCTGCCCTAAAACTGAGAAGCATCTGATTCAGTAGCATACTGGTAGAAGATGCCGTTTTTAATAATTACATGTTAAAACTTCGAGACTTCTAGAAAAAAATTTGTTTTGTATTCAATGTAAATGGCATTGTGTGTGTTCTAGTTGAAGAGAAGCATATTTCATATTCATATCAGGAGAGAATGAAAACATCTGTTTGTGTTGATCTGCAGCCTGTCCAGCAACAGTCTGGGTGATCTCACTGCCGCCAGGATGGCCCTGGTTCTGCCATCGCTGACACACATCACTGAGCTGGAGTAAGTCAACCACACACACACACACACACACATTTCCAACTGACGTTCATTAAATGTGTCAGACTTTGCCTGAGGCTTATGTTTGCACATGTGTGTCTTTTCTAGTATTTCAGAGAACTGTATTGGATATGAAGGCTCAGTGAGTCTGTCCAGAGCAATAATGTGCATGAAGAACCTCACCAAGCTTTAGTAAGGCTTCCTCTGCTGTGTCTGGAATGACTAGATTCACTAGTTATTATTCTTATTATAAATAATATGTTTGTGCTTCTTGTGTGGTCTGTCAGCCTGACCTCTGTCGGGACCTCTGAGCTGAGTGCTGTGGCTGCCAGTCTGGCCCACTGTCCCCTCATACAGGATGTGGGGTAAGAGTAGAAATGATCTTATAACATGCTGTCAGTAAATACTGATGGCATAAACATGACCGATTTTGGTTTGATTTGTCAGCCCTCATCCAAATGTCAAGAGGGTTGTTGGTGTCTAAATATTATACTAAATATCATGATATATCTATTAAACATCTATCTATAATATCTAAATATTACAATGAATTATAATGGATATTATAACTGTGTCTCTGTCTCTAGTCTGGGATGGAATAACTGTGACGACAAAGTGGCTGTGGAGTTAGCCAACGTTATGTCTCACTGTCGGAAGCTGACCAGAATAGAGTGAGTCTGTGAACACACACAGAAATACAAGCACACACACACACACACACACACACACACACACGCATCAACACACGTTTAGTTTTAGATTTAGGTTTTTCTGTGTCATACTGATAGCTGTACCATTTCTTTTTGTCTTTATTCATTGTGGCAGTGGTGGAACGTAACGAAGCACATTTACTTTCATAACGTACTGGAGTACAAATTTAAGGCACTTGTATGTTACTTGAGTATTTTGTTTCCATGCCACTCTCTACTTCCACTCCACTACATTTCAGAGGGAAATATTGAACTTTTTAATTCACTGCATTCATCTGGCAGCTTTAATTACTGGTTACTTTATTAATTGAGATTTTTTGCACGCAAATAGCTTGTGAAATAAACTGTATATACTAATGTAGCTGAATTGATTAGTCAATCAAATTGAAATTGATAGGCAAAAATTCTCTGTTTGAGTGATTCATAATGCATACATCCAAAAACTTTTCATGGTTCCAGCTTCCAAATGTTAGGATTTGCTGTTTTACCCTCAGCTTGTTCTAGTACCTTTGAGGTTTGGACTGTTGTGAGGGTGTCACTTTGGGTGATTGTTACGGCGTATTCAGAATTTTTATGAATCAAATCAATTGAATAATCCAAAAATATTCCAATTCCATACCATGAATAATCATTAGTTGCAGTTGAAATGAGCTCCACCTCAACCAGCTCCATCTGTAAAGCCCTCCTCTTACATTCATGCATGAGTAAGGATATAATAAATAATAGTGTAACAGTTATATGGGCTTTTTCTTTTATTTAGACTACCACTGCATCACAATCATCTTGATATTTTTATAATACTGATAATAACATTTAATAATACTTTTGCTGAAGTGACGTTTTCAACTTTTAACCTTTTTTAAATAAAATAGGACCTGACTACTTGGTTAGTTTGGAAATCATAGTTGAGTTTTTTCACACCCTTTAGGTTTTGTTATTACTCTAATCTAAAAATGAGCTCTTCCAGCTTTAGATTTGGTTTAAATTGAATTCCTCCGTTAGTCGACTCACCTGTCCCCCACACACTCACACTTAGAGAGAATAACACCCTATGATTGTTTGCATGTGTGTGTATATTTCTCCCAGTCTGGAGTCAAACAGCGTGAGCGTTGTTGGAGCCGAGGCCCTGGTTAGAGCCTTACAGTCGTGTCCTGCTCTGCAGCTCATCAGGTAAACTTGACTTTTTTGACTACAGTTTTTAAGGTATTGTTAATGCCTATAACATATATCAAATCAGCTATATTTTAATTTGAACTAGTATTTGAACATTAAGAATATTACATTTCACACTGCTGTGCTTGATTTCAGGCTGTGGAGGAACCAAATCTCTTCCAGTGACACCCACATGCTCAGCCTGAGGGACGGGAGGTTGAACTTCTCACCCACCTGAAGTGGTCTGTGTTGTTGGGCGGCGCCAGGGTTAGGGTGCCCTTAAATGCCTTGATTTTCTTAATCCTGAGAGCAGCTTGAGGAGACAGGGTAATTAAGCAAAGACTGTCTTTATTTTTGGGAAATGTATCTTTGAGCTTATTTAAATGTATGACTATGCACTTTCTAGCCTCTGCTAGTCTTATGGCAAACTGGCGTAATGAGCGTGGCGAGGCCCTTTTTTCGATGATCAGCTCTGGGTGTGGCCCGCTGCAACAATTTGACTTAAATATTAATTTTAAATGATTATATTGATTTGAAATTGATTTTAGTGCTCCCGCTATCAGAAGTGTGCATATAGAGAAATAAAAGACCTTAGAATGCCATGATTGACCAATCAAAATCGAGTATTCAACAAAGCTGTGTGATAAGATGAATTAAAGCTAAGATAATGTTTGATAAGGACAGAATGTCCAGTACAAATACAGCACTGACACACTTACTGTGGCGATATGATAAAAGATCAAAATAAGTATTAAGAACAATCTTGCAGCAGCTAGTTTATCACTAAGATAAAAATGTAACTCAGTAAACTTAAAAGAATACTAGAGGAGTATTATACATGATAAAACAAAGTGCACTGGTGCTCCATACTAGTGCTGCTACATGTTGTACTTAACAGCGTTTCTCAGCAGTTTACTGATGATGTGGGAGCTGGAGGTAAATGTGTCGTGTCTTTTCTGGAAGCTGATCTTCGTAGTGAACTGAAATCTTACCAACATGTGTGGTGAGCTTAGTTATATCGAAGCCCATTCTTTTGGATCACCTTTTCATTTCTTATTGCTGCTGGCCGTGCACAAACCGCCGCTGCCGCTCATTCCGCCAAATGCACACCTCCGTGAGCCAAGAGGTCATGACGTGAATGATTCCAGTACGTCCTCCTGTGAGAACATAACTACTGTGTGCATGCAGGTTCTTACACACTGAGACTCTTTGCACTAACATGTGTTTACATTGATAGAGACCACATTGCTGAAAACACCATAAACCATGAACTTGCAGTAAAGGAAGAGCCAAGAGGGAGGACTGTTCCCTCCGCTCATTTTAGGTTGTGGTCTCTGTCTTATTTGCATATTTATTTCTGCTGTCATCATGGAAAGAAAAATATTTTTTTTTAACGTTATTTATTGAACTATAAGTCTAAATGAGTTTCATTTTTTTACACAGGTAAATTATAGATGAGCCTGTAGACTAGTTTGTTGTTGTGCTGATAATGTTGTAATGATCTCACTCATTCTGAAAAGGATGCACCTCATTCCATTTCTTTCCCAGTTTATTCTGTTCCATTGTAATATCGAGATGGCAAAGGATTTAATGTGGACAGAAGTGTCCTGTGGCTCTTCTGTTCTGAGTGTTTTTCATTTTTAAAGTCTGTTCAGGTTTGAGTTTTCACATGACAAATAGCCTCTTTCCTTGATTTTAATTCATTCTGACTTGCACTGAGTTGTGGATTGAGAATAAAAACCTCAGACAACCTTTTGCCTTTATTTACACTTTATACAAATAGTGTTCTTTCTTTCTTCTTTTTTTTCTTGTTCACTCAAAATGTTCATGCAGCAAAAAGGGTGAGACCATAAGTCATGAAAATTGGCAGGCAGGTCACAAATTGCACCCACTACCCAGGCACATGCAATGACAGTCTTTGACCTCAAGGTGGCTTCCTAACAGTCAAGTTTACTTTTCTTTTTTTCTTTCGCAGTTATATCCAAAAGCTGTTTGGTCGAGGGTCACAACTCTTTCAACAACTTTCTAACAACTTGCCACTAAACTTGGTTTTAGTTCCTGTATTCCTGCACAAACAGGTTTCCACACAGAATGCATTGTTCACTTACTCTTTAAACACGCTTTTGTCTTGTTATTTTACACAAGTGGCCTTATTTATAGCGTATACCTGTTTATTACGGTTGAATGGCATGTCAATATACACTGTGGTGTCTGGAGTAGGCAGCTTTAGTGTGCTCCTGTTTGGCTTGGACAGATGCCAACAGGAGCAGCTGAGGCGACAGCTGCGCCTGGAAGCACAGTCACAGCGCTCCTGTTCATTTCTGTCCGCCTGGCACTCTCTTGTGGTTCAGACAAGTGCGTGCACTTTGTGTTTCTTTCCTGTCTTTGGGGTTCACACATGCACATTAACAAGACAAAACACACCACCCACAGTAATCCTGATGTTTCACTGAATCTATTCAAGCTGTTGCCTTAGTAGTTGTTTAACATTGTACTACTAAATACATTCACCAGTACTACTAAGTTTTTTTTCAGTATTTGTTGTGGGTAACGTGCAGTAATCAAATGTAAATAAGTACATCTACTCAAGTACTGTAGAACTTTCAGTTACTTGTACTCTACTTGAGTATTTCCATTTTATCAAAGGTACTTTCATTCCACCGCATCTCTTTAACAGTTATAGGTATTTGTTACTTTTAGGTTGAGATATTACACACAACATACCAAATGTGATCGATTGTTGTGGATAAAACTACCCAACAGTATATAAAGTACCATCCCCTCCACCAACATCAAGCGTGAACAGTAATCCAACAGTACTGAGTACTTTTGCTTTGCTACTTTAATGTTTTGATGTTGTTAGTACAACCTTTACTATCTATATCCACTATATTTATCTCTGCACCGGTAACTAAGCATATTTTCTCAAGTGCTGTACTCAAACAGGACTGTACTACATTTCTAAGATACTTGAATATTTCCCTTTTCTGCCATGTGATGCTTCTACTCTTGTACATTTTACTCCACTGTATTTATTTGATAGATTATTTGATAGATAGATTATTTGATTGATGTATTTGATGCATCAATAATTATAATGCACTAACTTTGAAATGGCACACTCTGCTTGATGTGTACTTTTACTTTTAACACTTGAAGTAAAGTTTGATGCTTATGCTTTTGTCTTTGCTCTCAAGTGAAATTCTGAATGCATTTGTTTGTGCCACTGCTGTGGGAGATCTGAGTGCTGCAGTATGTTAAGTTTTAGACAAACTACAGCCGTGATGCCTGCAGTAACCACAAGAGAGTGCCAGAGGAACAATGCATTTTCCACAGCCCATTAGATTTTTAGAATACTTCATTAATAATACAGAAGCAAAATACAGTCTTGGACATAAACAGAAGGCTGCATTGTCACACAAAATATAGCTGTATTAATGTCAAGTCTAGTCGAGTCACAAAAAGAGTATCTGGCTGTACTAAAAAAAAAAAAAAATTTTAAACAAAAAACGGAAGTGCATTGCAGCGACGCTTTTATTTTGAAGGTGGACCCGCAGTACTTCCGGCCATGAGCTAGTGCCGCTAGCTTGACTGAGCTCCGGCCGTCAGTGGCGCTGAGCGGCAGGTGCAGAGAGCAGAGTCCAGGTGCAGAGAGGATGGTTTACGTCCGCACACTGTTGCGACTTCCAGGACTCTCCGGATAAAAATGGCAGCAGCAACTTCAGTTTTCACTCTTTGGTAGAAGAAAAAAAAAAAAATCATATTTGTCCTCACCGCGTGCAGTAATTAAAGAAACTGTCAACTGAAAAGCGGCGAAGAAGTTGGACGTCATTTACTGAGGTGAGTGTCACGCCAGTTTTCACATTTTCTTCTTCTTTGGTGTAGAGATTGTAGAGATTCAACAGTTAGCTGCTGGGTGCTGTTTGCTGTTTGGGGGGGCTGTCAGCACGAGCCAAGGCGCCAAAACGTGCAGGTGGTCAGAGAGGTTAACCACGGAGGGATGTGGCAGTGTGCACTGTACACTGGGATGTACGGTGTGTGTGCGTGTGTGTGTGTGTGTGTGTGTGTGTGTGTGTGTGTGCGCGCGCGCGCGAGTGTGTGTGCGTGCGTGTGTAAGAGAGTTGTTGTGTTACTGTTTTTATCCTTTTCATGTCCAATTAAAATCTCCAAATGCAGACTGCTTCCAGCCTGCACTTCATTCCTATTGGCCACTTTGGCACCAACCTGCTGTTAACAAGTATGGCACAGCTTCCGGGCTGTTTTGCTCGTCAAGTCAGTCACTTTTAACCTGATTTCTTCCTGCTCTGGCCTCCTGCAGAGAGGTGCCTCCGGTGTGGATGTGCAGTGTGACTGGGTGTGAACATCTTCTGCAGGGTCAGTAGCAACCAGGGAGAGGAGGACAGGGCTGCCTCACACCTGTGATGGCCTCACACATACAGTGTATGTTTGCCAGCGCTGCCCCACTCTCCTACACACAAAGTGCAAGTGCTCTTTGTATAATGGCACGCTGAAAGGTTTTGGCTTTCCATCGGAAGACATTAAAATGATGTTTTTTGCTGCCTGCAGCCTTCAATGTTGCGCAACATCCCTTGTTTGTGTTTCTA
Source organism: Pempheris klunzingeri (assembly GCF_042242105.1). Taxonomy (NCBI): domain Eukaryota; kingdom Metazoa; phylum Chordata; class Actinopteri; order Acropomatiformes; family Pempheridae; genus Pempheris; species Pempheris klunzingeri. The sequence goes on along the minus strand of NC_092016.1, from coordinate 23,132,605 downwards.
TCTGATCAAACTAAAACACGCGATGGAAACATAGTTTGCCAGCAACAAAAAAAACAAACAGGATATCCTGCATGAAAACCTGTCCTGGTGCTGTGTGTGTGTGAATTGTGTAAACCGTGTCTGTTAATGGCAGGTTTCATTTGTATGAGCTTATCTTGGGGAAATGCAGCGCAACCTTTTCTTATTTCATCCATTCGTCGTCCATTAGCAATGAATGAATGAGTAAAAGTGTGACAGCCAGTCAAAACAAGCTTGTCACCACCTGTGAATGACCGAGTAAATGAATGAAAATATTACACTGCTATGTGTGACATCACAAGAGCAGACCGGGAGGAGCACGCTGGTTATGACACTTCAGTATCTTAGCAACAGACGGCATCCTTTTAGCTTGCCGCTCTGAGAACAAAACCACCGTCATGGACACAAGGGGCTTTTTATTTGTCCTTACAGCCGCTCTGATATTTAATAATTATGACACAAGTTACTATCCAGGACAGCGTGTTGACAGCATGTCCAGATTCGTAGTTTTTATTGCACTCAAACGTGTCCTTTTATTCACTGCTTGCCTTCTCCATTTTGGCGGGTCTGCGGTGGCTTTGATCTGGGCTCAGAGCACTCTGTGTCTGTGTGTGTGGCCTGGGTATTGTTCAGTACTGGGTATCTTTGGGGCTACCAGAGGGCAGCTAAACACCAGGGTCATCCTGCGTGGCCATTGTATCATTAGTCTAATTCAAATGAAGTCTGTGGGGCTGTAAATCCACAGGTGACATATTGTAAGAGTGATTCATTTGCCAGGCACCATTTTCCTTCTTTTTTATATGTTAAATGATTTACTGACAAAGGTCAAAAGGGTATGTAATGTTGCCTAAATAACAAATTTCAAACTCTTGACTCTGCAGAATTTCTTTGTGATAGTTTACCTCTGTAAAGCACTGATTACTGCCAGGAAGTGCACACTCTGCCTGGCAACAGTGTGTTGCTAGCATCGTATTTCCTCTAATTTTGTTGGCTATCGGTGTATGACACACATGACACACGCTTCTCCTGTAAAGTGTTAGAGTTATTTAAGACCCCTACCGAAAAAACTGAATATAATCCTTGACAGCAGCCATCACTGTGTGTGTGACGTGTATCAATGTTTCCATGTTTGTTTTTGGAGACCCGGTTTTCATCTAATACCATGAGCAGGTCAAAGTTCTCAGTTAAACAGATGTTAGCATCTGCTGGTTGGATGGGGACATACTTTGTCATGTTTCCCTGATCGAGCACCGACATCAGGCTAATATGCCCAATATAGAACCAACCACAATGATAATCAATCAAATGTGAGATTTCACTATTTTTCCTTGACTAGCATAATAGTAAATTGAGTGTTTTTGGACCGCTGGTCAACAAAACAAGACATTAAATGACGTCACCATATGCTCTAGGATGTTTCGATAGACATTTTCTGTGAAAAAATGGAGAAAATAACCAGCAGATTAATGCATAATGAAAAAAATCAAATAGCTTTAGTCCAATTCTTTGGTTTGTGATCAAATACCTGCAAAATTAATGATGAAATTAATTCCTATCAGCCTCTGCTGTATTTTGGATTTAGTGTCACTAATTAGCAAGTGTTTGCATGCTAACGCTGTAAACTAAGATGAACATGAACATTGTAACCTACTCAACATCCGAATCATCGCATTTCCTCTTTGAGCATGTTAGCACGCTACAGTTAGTTCAAACTCTTGAAAATCTGCACTCATGCAGTGATCACATTCACAGTTAAGAAGACGTTTGGCTGGGCTGGATGTTTGATTAGTTAACAAAACTGTGTCTTTCTCTCTTGGGAGTTCTGTCTCTTCTACAGTCTCATTTCAGCCACTAGTAACAGGAAGTTGTCTGAAAGTTCAAAATGTGTAACTTTGCAGATATCAGCGGGCACCGGCAGCCGCTGTGGGGCGGTGTGTGGGCGAGTATAAAACTTAAGTTTGTTCTACACTAAGTATTTTCTCTCCTCCAGGGTGATCAGCTGTGACCTCAGACCATGGCCTACACTCTAGGCTCGACCACCGAGGGCCAGACGCGCACCGTCGCACCCCAGCACTGCGTCACTCGGGTGGAGCTGTCGGTCACCGCAACCAGCCTGCTGGACAGAGATGTAGCCTCCAAGTCAGACCCCTTCTGTGTTCTCTTCCACGAAGTGGATGGAAACTGGGTGGAGGTAAGGATGGAGGGATGATGGGATAAGAGACAGACTGGTAGCCTGAGAGAGAGGTAGATACTGTAAGAAGGGGCTGGAGTGAAGGCGAGGCATGTTTTGTCTTCATAAAAACAGGTGGAGAATGGAGGGAAATCAGCAGAGGATGAAAATGGCAGATTAAGGAGGAAAGGCTGAACAGATAGATGATATGTTAGTGTTCAGATCACGAGGATTCAGACTCATTTCTGGTGCCTCTCCATGCTGCGTAGATCAGCTCCAGAGAGGTGGAGAGAAGAGGACAAAAGGGAGGCAGAAATACAAAGAAGTCTGACGGGGAGATGGGAGATTTGAATAAGTGTTAGAAGTGCTTTCAAGGTCACGTCCGCCACGCTGCATCTTCCGGCGAAGACAAGACCCTGAGATTTTGTTTGTTGTCTATGTTAGTTTGCAGACGGTATATGTTGTGAGCCGCATCCAAACTCGTGATGGCTTGACCATCTGGCATGAGCCCTGGCGTGCTGAGCCCTGTAGGATGCTGCAACATTTGTTAGCGTTCTTCCAGCGTGGAGACTCAGTTAAAGGTGCTGTTCGGTTTCCACATAAAGGAATACGCTCAGTACTGATGGGGCGAAATTAAAAACAGATACACAGATAAATCAGCCGGGCCATTTGCAATTATAATTATCAACATGGTTCATTTATATTGTGTTTGTGTTTTAAAAAATGACTTTAGGTCAAGATATTGTTATCAGATTTTTTAAAACTCTGATACATCAACATGATTAGCCTTGATTTCATTTAATAATAAGAACTTAAAATCATTAATAAACAATAGTTGTTAATAAACAACTTCCAACACACATTTCCTACATCAGTGTGGGCTGATTTTTGGCAAAATCCTCTTATTTCTTACTACTCATTGTTCTTACTAAGTGGTTACTAACATTTCTAACTAGCAAAACTGAGCCTTATTTTAAAGTGTAAAACACGTCCCCATCAAAGTCACCAATATTGCCAAAACCTTAATGTATTAATCTGGTTATTTGTTCAGCTTTTTATTAAGATATTCCGACGGTCGTTAAATGTCACGTGTTAACAAATATCTGATGAAGCTGACAGGTATCAATTCCTGCTGATGGAGAAGACAAAGTAAGCTGAGTAACCAACGAGATCTGAAGCTTAACAGTACAGATAAACTCATTAAGAAGGCCGGCTCTGTGATTGGCTGCTTCGAAGTGGTGGTGGAAAGGAGGACCATGAACAAACTGTCGTCCATTCTGGACAATCCTGACCACCCACTTCACCCACTACTGGGTAGACAGCTTCTCAAACAGGCTGGTTCAGCTCCGCTGTCACAAGGACAGATACAGGAAATCTTTCCTGCCAACAGCCATAACACTGGTCAATAACTCACCTCTGGCTGGCAGAGAGCTCTCGGCACCCTCGGCCATTTAACATGAACATGTTACTTCTTGTACTTAAAAACTTGAACTACAGTTTTTATTTAACGTGCACTTTAGTGTTACCCTGCACATTACAGCCGGTCCTGTTTGTAGTGTTTATAACCTTTGTATTTATTTAACTTACAAGATTTTGTACATTTTTATTTTGCTTATTTATTAGTTTTTATTCATGGTGGTGGTCACTGTAACGTCTGTGCTATTGTAACATAAGAATTTCCCCCTCAGGGATCAATAAAGTATTTCTATCTATCTATCTATCTATCTATCTATCTATCTATCTATCTATCTATCTATCTATCTATGTGGGCTATAAATGTGGGCTCACTATTTGGCAAGCAACAAGTCACTGTTGCTCTTTGTATCTAATATATTATAACATCTTATTAATAACATATGAAGTGTTATGAATTACTAAACTAATTACAAATCATTTATGGATCCTTTAAATGGGTAGTCTCATGTAAACTGCTCAATGCTACACGATGTGTGCATGTTCACCTCCAATCACTATTTAATGTTGTGCTTTACATGAAGTTTAATTACTGGTAACACACTAATTGTTAAATATGGCATACCTGCTGATGATGAATACAAGATGGGAAATTTTTAAAAACAATGTTTTTGTTGTTGATAGATCTAGAGATTCATTGAGAAACACTCTGCACTAATGCATTGCTGCTTGCCAAAATGTTACATTTAGGTTTGATTGCCTTTAATGACATGAAGCATCCATGCTTGTTTGTTATTTAGCAATCGGTAATTACAGTAACACGGTGGAGCAAAACAAGCAGTCAAAGGTGCGCTTTAAGCCGCTGCACGCCCATGGTAAAGGCACGCAGGTGACTTTTAATCATTTTGTCCTCCCAGGGCTGTGTGGGCGTGCACAGTCTGTGCTTGATTCAGTCAAGCCACGCTAATTCACGCCATCCACCAAAAGCAAGCCATCCTGACAGTGCTGACCTTTGAGGGGGCAGAGAGCCAGAAAGTCCAAAATGGAGGAAGCTGTCGTAGCTTATTAGCTTTGCTGCACTCTTCACTTTTGTTTAACCTCCTCTGTGTGTGTGTGTGTGTGTGTGTGTATAAACTAATGCAAAGGTTTGCAGGCAGTTATGAGTTGTCTGGCAAGAGGTACTGAAGAATCCGCTGTCCAGCCACCACACTGCAGAGCGGCTTCTTTCCTGCGGCTGTAAGACTCCTTAATTTATCATCTTCGCTCCACCATAAAGAGTTTTTTTTCTCTTATGGAGCAATTGGCTTGCATTTTGTTGTGAAACCCTGTGTTGTACCTTGTGCCGTGTCCTATATGTCTTTTTAATAAACTGTATGAGTTATTGTCCCGTTAGCGACCGAGCTAAGTGACCGTCAGCTTGTTAGGTTGGAAAACTTTATTTTCCCTCGTCAATAACTGTTGTTATTGAATGAAATGATTTACAGTGGTTAACAAAATAGATAGGTCCATAGAACAGTAGAGAGAAAATATACAGAAGCTATTGTTGCTGTCTAGCATCACCCAGGACAGACTGGCAAATGAATAGTCAGCTCACCAGCTACAGCAGTTCACCTACCAGCCTGGTGTGTAGTTACTGCTTCACCAAGCTTCCTGCTACACCTACTTTGCATGGATGAATGAATGAATGTCGCTGCTTTAGCCCCACGATGGACTGACAGGGATGACAGGGTCCAGCCTCTGACGACCCTGCACGGGACAAGCTGCAGTTTGAAACCAGGATTTGTTATGAACCAAAATAATGATCATGATCACAGTTAGAATCAGAGTTGACCACATGTAAATGCTGTCATGACCCGTCCTTGGGTTTTGTTGTTTGTCCTTCTTGCTTCTTTATTTCCTGTTTTATTTTGGTTTCTCACCCTTTCCCCTCATTTCTGGTACATTCTCTTCCTCCCATTGTGTGTTTTCCCGCCACAACTGATTGTGTCTCCACCCTTTCCACCTGTGTCTCGTTACCTGCCTGCCCCCGGTGTATTTAGTCTGTGTCTCCCCTGTCCTCTGTGCCAGTTCGTCTTCGTTCCCTGTCACAAGCGTTCCAGTAGTTTTTCTTGTGTACTACATTCCTGGTTCTTGATTCCTGTTCTTGCCTTCGACTCTGTCTCTGCCTCGCCCCTCCTGGATTTGTTTGCCTTCTCTCTGACTGCCTACCCGTGTACCGAATCTGCTTGTAAAGACTTTTACCTTATCTGCCAGTTGTCTCGAGCCGTGCTATTGAGTCCACCCGCTTGTGGTTTCCCAGCCGTTACAAATGTCACTTGATACTGTGGGTTTTATACATTGAGTCCAGGCACATTGTACTGTGATCTGTGTCTTGCTCTAATTCCATAAACAATATGTGATGTGAATATGTGATGTGCAGTATTTTCATGAAGCGCTAAGTTGAAGATGCTCAGGAAGAGCATGGTGATGAAGTTTTGGTGTGTGTAGGCTGCTGCCTCAAGGCTTTTCTGTAGCGAACAGCTGGTCAGCAGGGCAAGCTGGCTTTGCTATGTGTGTGTGTGTGTGTGGCTGTGTATGTGTGTGTAGGCGAGTGCCTCGGGTTGTAGCTAGCTGTCGGTCAGCAGGGCATGTGGCTCTGATGCGAAATTACCAGCAGTTGCTATGGAAACGAGAAGGGAAACAAAAGCTTAGTGCTCCTGGAGTGAGGGAACGATGGAGGAGGCGAAATGAGGCCCAAACCTTTTCTCGGATATTATCCACAGCTCACTGTTTCACTCACACCCCGGCTTTCTCACTCTCTCTGATCCCCTCCTGTTAGCTTTGTTTTCTCTCTCCTCCAATTTTCTCTCTTCATTCCCACCACCAGTCTTCGCCTCTCTGTCTCACTTTCTGTCTATCTGTCTGTCGTGTGACATAGAGGTGTGAGAAGCAGCTGGGTCCATCGGGGGAAAGAGAGAGAGGGGGAGAGGGTAAGAGAGGGTAAGAGTGTGACAGCAAGGAGGTGTGAGAGAGGCACAAGAGAAGCTGAGGGGGAAAATTAGCGAGAGGACAGAGAAAGAGAAGATAAAGTTGAGAACGTGACGCAGCGACAGATAGAGAAAGAAGTGAGACTGAACAAGAGGACGATGAAGGAAAGTGGAAGGAAACCATGATGGAAAATGATGATAGCCGCTAAAACTGGTGTTAGAGAGGCTTTGAGGAACATGATAGGCCTACAGAAATATGGATCTCAGCTATGCAAATGACGTGGCACCCAGTTAGCTGACTATTTTCTAAATTCCTTTGATTTTTTTTCTCTCTCCAAACTCCAAATCCTCAAACTAATCTCAACACGTGTTATGGACAGAGATGTATACGCGTGTAACACTGCAAGTGAGACCTCACACTCAACGTGATGTTTTCCCACTTACGGTAGGGATGCCAAAATCAGTGGGGTTTAAAATGACATCTTTAGCAGTGCGCCACAGCTACTGTAAAGTGCCGTCTTATGCTGCCTTGTAAAGTCATTTTGCAGGAGGGGTTTTTCTGTAATAATGAACCATGTTTTCAATGATCTTTCTGCTTTATTTTATACATTTAAGTGGAGCATCTAAGGAAACCAGAACTGTCACCAGACGGTGTTTGTCTCTGCTGTTAGCTTACTTTTTGGTTTGGTAATTTAACTAATTCAAATATCTACATAAAGGTGAACCCTGCAGTACCCTGCAGTATTAAAGCTGCTCTAATCAATATTCTTATGTTAACAACTGATCTCTGCAGCTCTACGGGGCATTTTTGCATCTTTCGGCTCTTTTTTTTTTCTTCTTTCGGAGGCATTGTGTTATTTTCTGTTTCATGGCCCACAACATTACTGTTTGGTTCACCGCTCTCAGGCTCATTTTCAGCGGCAGCAGGCAGCTGTTTTCAGTGCAGATGAATCCACTGTGCGCTACTGCTCTGGACCAAACAGCAAACAGAATAGTTGGTGAGCATAGTGGAGCATTTAGCAACTAAAGAGACAGATATTTCCCTCAGGGGTGTGTGGAAAACAAAGCAGGGCTAAAAGGAGAGAGTGAATATTGGACTTGACTCATTCTGTCGACACAAACGGGACTCCAAAATAAAGCTAATGTTACCACATCTGCTCGATGTGTAAATAAGCAACTGTTTACCGACACGTCCTCTATATCAACTTTTGTAATAGGTGGTAATAAGTCAAATTTGTGTTTCTAGCTTGTTGATGAGCCCATGTGGCCAAAAAATAATTAGTGTAAGCTCAAGCACCTACCGTCAAAACACTGTATGTGACATTTCTTTTTTTTTTTTTCCCAATTATGTGTATGTTTTGGTGCTGCAGGTTTGTCCAAGTGATTCCTTTTTAACAGCAGCTTCTCTGATGTCTGAGTCTTTGAAACCACTTGGGCTCTTCTCATTGATTCAGCCGCTTTGAGCTGTTTGGCTGTGGCGTCTCTCTGTTATCTCGCCCTGTCTGCTCCACCAGAGAGAACACAGAAACTAGACCCAACCTAATTATATTCATACTGGTCATTAACAGTTTTTTAAATCCTCATGTGCACACCCAGCTCTCAGCCACACACACATTCAATATAGACCCGTCCTTTTAAAAATTTGAAATTGTGTGCTCATAAGGGGGATGGCAATGCACACACCACCAGGTCAAGCATCAAAATGTAAAAATAGCAGGATGTTATTAAAGCTAGGGTGGTATTCATACTCCAGGTTTGGCTTCAGTCTCTCACCTTATTATTATAGCCCTGTAGTAAATATATTGTTGCCTCCACCTGTTCAGGAAAATGCTTGTTTCAGTTGCATGTATTGTTGGTTCCTATTTTTTCTGGCCTTTTTTTGATCTGATAGTAAACATGGACAGATGAAAAAAAAACACAGACAGGAAGAGGGTGAAGCGCCAAGCAGGTCTGATTCATTTCCACAGCCCAGTGAGCTAGGTTCAGGTCCATAGTGGCACAAAAATGAGACATGCACCTCAGCCTGCCGGGCTGCCATGATGCACCAGTAATATCAGTTTTTAAGCCACAAAGTGCAGCCATTCGCCTCTGCTGCCTACCCATGCGTCAGACTGATGGATAAGTGCTGTAAGCACTGTTAGCAGGCTGAAGTTAAAACCCTTTTCCCTCTGAAGTAGGTCTGCAGTCTGACTCCTCTCAGTTCTTCAGTAATAACAATGTCTATAGTCAGAGAAATTTTAGCTTGAAGCATTCACGATGGCATGTTGAAGGTACAGTAGATTTTACAGAGGTATGTCTATACATTTATTTGATACTATACAGGAAGCACTAAATCATATCAAACATCAGTGGAGACTTTCAGCTGTCATGGGACAGATTAATCAGGACAAAGCAGTGTATATTTTTCAGTGTGACCCAGTGCAAACAGTGGTAACTGCTCAGTAGAAGAAAATTAAGGATAAGAAGTTGAAACGAGGAGGGGAGCAGCAGAACAAACTCCTTAATAGACGACCTAATGCTATTCTACACAGTGTGTGTGAGAGAACTACTGTCCACTGATGGATTCGTGAACTGGAGGTCAGTGAATAGAGGAGTAAACTGTAGGCCCACTGACAATATTTGGACCTTTATTCTGTGTGTGAACTAGTTAAAATCCACTCACTTAAATTTAGCAACACCGAATCACAAACACATCGTATTTTTTACCTCTGTTAAAAACATGACAACAAAGTAAAATGCTTTGTTTAGTGCCTGTGAATCAGCTGAAGGACAGATGTCCTTCAGTGCGAGGATGCTCACATCTCATGGCCGTGTATTATTCCAATGACCATTCAAAAATGCCTTTTATATTCACTCTAATTCAGAAGTGGTGACAGGCTAGACGTACACTGACCTCATCTAATGGCGGATAAATACACCATGCAGTGTGTTCTGGGTGAGTCAGACTGGAGTGTAGCACGGCCAGTGAGTATTACTCATGCAATCACCTGTTTTAGAGGAATGAGAGCAAATAACATGACTCTCATAGCGCTCTTACAGACACCCACGCACTCTGATCTGTCTGTGTGCTGTTTTGGGGGGGGGGGGCATGAGAACTTGTCACATGTAAAATGATAGTGAAGGGGGTCACTCACAGTTCTAAAATTAAAGTCAGACAACTCTGACTCTTAATTGAGCCTTTTTAGCCCTTTGTTTTGGTACATTTACCATTTAGGTTAATGTCACTCTAGTGCACAGTTAACAAATCCTGTTTCCAGCAGCAACAGGCTGCTGTTTTCAGGTAAAAGCTCTGCTGAACCTGTTGAACATTACCTGACCAGCACCAATGGCAGATCGGCAAAGTTAGCAATTAGATAATTAGCTAGAAGAAAAGCAGCTATGATGTGCATATTGAGTTTAAGCCATGCAAGCAAGTGGCATGGAATGGCCATTCCCGTCAGGTCAAAATTTTTCTGATGATTTAGTTTATGACCAAATTCATGCAAAACTAATGACATTCCCATCAGCCTCAGTGCTTCGTGTTTTGTGCTACTTAGCAAATGTTCGCATGCTAACCTGAGATGTTGAACATGGCAAACAAACCTGCTCAACATCAGCATGTTATTGTCATTGTGAATGGACCATTGTGAGAGTTTTTGACCACTCAAAACGTTTTAATGCTACATTCACTTACAGGGTTCACAAAAAGTTAGGGATATTCCACTTTCAGGTGAAATTTATGGAAAATGTAAAAAGTGAATGCTACAGTGATATTATATCATGAAAGTAGGACATTTAAGTATCAGCATGCAATGGTAGTTTCTTCATCTTAAACAATTTATTGAAAGAAAATCTAACAACAGTGCAGGGTAAACGAGGGTAAACGTAAAATTGGGATGTGGCCAAAGGATGTCCACTCCTCTCCTTTCTGTGACTCTTCCAGTCTCTGTATCTCTGTTGCAACCTGCTGATGACACTCTGTGACCCTCTAAGCTCAGTGGACACTTCTGTCTGAGGACCTGTTTGAAGCCTCCAGTGTTGAGGTGCTGCTGATCAACTGTTAGGTGTCGTCTTGGTCTCATGATGTCAGAATGTGAACAGCATGATGAGGAGGACTGTTTAAATACCAATTCTAACTGAAGCAGGAAATGTATTGGTGGTGGTTCATCCTGAAATTTCACCTGAAAGCCAAATATCCCTAACTTTTTGTGAGTAGTGTATTTACACACTGATGGGAGGTTGCAAAGCCTGTCATCAGTAGGAAACTAATCAGTCACGTTCACAAGTTTGAGGTTTAGTGTCTTGCCCACTGACACTTTGAGGAGCCAGAAATCGAACCACGAATCTACCAATAGGTCACAACCTGCTCTACCTCTGAGCCACAGCCACCCCAGCATTAGTATTTAGCTCAAATCACGATCAAAGTACCAGAGATGTAAAAAGAAAAAGAGCAGCCTCACAGAACTGCCGGACTCCTTCTCTCTTGGTGGAATATTACAGCGCCCACCAGGTTTCATGGGAAAAGAAAACCAATTGCTAAAACAGCTAATAGGAAGTGAAGTTCGAGGTTGCTGTGGCTCTCTAGTGGCACTGGCACTCTAGTCAGTCAGGGAGTGGTGAGAGTGCAGGCAGGCCGGTGTGTTTTGGTGACAAGATGCCTACAAATGCATTATTATTGAATGTATTATTTCATATTAATATTGCTGAACCATTTATTCATTTTATTTTATTTTACCCTGAACTTTTGACCCTTTTTTTGCATTGCTCATCTGTGTAACGTTTTGAGGTGGAAAATAAACAGTTTTGTTTTCACCATATGATAAGATGGAGAAGCCAAATCCAGCAGAGAGGTAAGTCCAGGAAGTCAGAGACTAAGTGAGTTTATCCTCAACTGAGTTGGTACAGAGATGACAGAGAGAGGCTGCATGTGGAGGAGTCAAGCCTGCACTGACACAATCAAAAACCTGCATAATATTGCATAATGAGGAATGGGATGATATAACCAGCTTATTTTCTATGCAAACATAATATCTTGAATATGATCTCAACTTCAACGCCCACGTGGGCAGCGACAGTGAGACCTGGAGGGGCGTGATTGGGAGGAACGGCCTCCCCGATCTGAACCCGAGTGGTGTTCTGTTGTTGGACTTCTGTGCTAGTCACAGACTGTCCATAACGAACACCATGTTCGAGCACAAGGGCGTCCATCGGTGCACGTGGCACCAGGACGTCCTAGGCCGGAGGTCGATGATCGACTTCGTTGTCGTGTCATCTGACCTCCGTCCGTGTGTTCTGGACACTCGGGTGAAGAGAGGGGCTGAGCTGTCAACTGATCACCACCTTGTGGTGAGTTGGATCCGCTGGCAGGGGAGGAAGCCGGAGAGACTCGGCAGGCCCAAGCGTATCGTGAGGGTCTGTTGGGAACGTCTGGCGGAACCCGCTGTCGCTGCGGTTTTCAACTCCCACCTCCGGGAGAGCTTCTCACAGATCCCGGGGGAGGCTGGAGATATTGAGTCCGAGTGGACCATGTTCTCCACCTCCATTGTCGGCGCGGCCGCTCGGAGCTGTGGCCGTAAGGTCTCTGGTGCCTGTCGTGGCGGCAATCCCCGAACCCGGTGGTGGACACTGGAAGTAAGGGAGTCCTACCGGGTCTTGTTGGCTCGTGGAACTCCTGAGGCAGCTGACAGATACCGGCAGGCCAAGTGTGCTGCAGCCCGGGCGGTTGTGGAGGCAAAAACTCAGGCCTGGGAGGAGTTCGGGGAGGCCATGGAGGAGGTCTACCGGTCGGCCTCGAGGAAATTCTGGCAAACCGTCCGGCGCCTCAGGAGGGGGAAGCAGTACCCCACCAACACTGTTTACAGTGAGGGTGGGGAGCTGTTGACCTCGACTGGGGATGTCGTCGGGCGGTGGAAGGAATACTTCGAGGATCTCCTCAATCCCACCGCCAGGTCTTCCATTGAGGAGGCAAAGGCTGGGGATTCAGAAGTGGACTCGTTCATCACCCAAGCCGAAGTCGCCGAGGTGGTCAGAAAGCTCCTCGGTGGCAAGGCACCAGGGGTGGACGAGATCCGCCCTGAATACCTCAAGTCTCTGGATGTACAGGGACTGTCTTGGTTGACACGTCTCTGTAACATCGCCTGGCGGTCGGGGACAGTGCCTCTGGAATGGCAGACCGGGGTGGTGGTCCCTCTTTTTAAGAAGGGCTGCCCTTTGTCACCGGTTCTGTTCATTATTTTTATGGACAGAATTTCTAGGCGCAGCCAGGGGCCGGAGGGGGTCCGGTTTGGGGACCGCATGATAGCATCTCTGCTTTTTGCGGATGATGTTGTCATGTTGGCTTCGTCGGGCCGAGACCTCCAGTGTGCACTGGGGCGGTTTGCAGCCGAGTGCGAAACGGCTGGGATGAGAATCAGCACCTCCAAGTCCGAGGCCATGGTTCTCGACCGGAAAAAGGTGGTTTGCCATCTCCGGGTCGGTGGAGAGTCCTTGCCTCAAGTGGAGGAGTTCAAGTATCTCGGGGTCTTGTTCACGAGTGGGGGAAGGATGGAGCGTGAGATCGACAGGCAGATCGGGGCAGCGTCTGCAGTAATGCGGTCGCTGTATCGGTCCGTCGTGGTGAAGAGGGAGCTGAGCCAAAAGGCAAAGCTCTCGATTTACCGGTCAATCTACGTTCCTACCCTCACCTATGGTCATGAACTTTGGGTCATGACCGAAAGAACGAGATCTCGGATACAAGCGGCCGAAATGAGTTTCCTCCGCAGGGTGGCCGGACTCACCCTTAGAGATAGGGTGAGGAGTTCGACCATCCGGGAGGGGCTCGGAGTAGAGCCGCTGCTCCTCCACATCGAGAGGAGCCAGCTGAGGTGGCTCGGGCATCTGTTTCGGATGCCTCCTGAACGCCTCCCTGGGGAGATTTTCCGGGCATGTCCCACCGGAAGGAGGCCCCGGGGAAGACCCAGGACACGCTGGAGGGACTACGTCTCTCGGCTGGCTTGGGAACGCCTCGGGGTCCCACCGGATGAGCTGGAGGAGGTGTCTGGGGCCCGGGAAGTTTGGGCATCTCTGCTAAAACTGCTGCCCCCGCGACCCGACCCCGGATAAGCGGTTGAAAATGGATGGATGGATGGATGATCTCAACCAGTAGAAGACTTACGGCTTACTGGTGTGCATGTTAACAGAGACAAGTTGATCAGTGGCTAATTCTTACCCACAGTCCCTGGGTGGTTTGATGTTACTATTTATTGATGCCCGCTGTAGGGGCTTGTCAGTAAAAGCTAATTGTTCCACTGGATCCACAGGTACAGCCACAGTCCACTTGAACTGCATGTGTTTAAATTCTTAAAGTCAAAGTCTGTCTCGTCCCTTGTTTCTTTTCCTTTAGCTCGGCCGCACTGAAACAGCTGTGAACAACTTGAACCCAGTGTTTGGAGTGAAGTTTCAGGTGGACTACCACTTTGAGGAGATCCAGAAGCTTCGCTTTGCCATGTTTGATGAAGACAAGTGTGCCACGCAACTCTACGAACATGACTTCCTGGGAGAATTCATTTGCACGCTGGGAGTGGTATGGAATTATTTCTCCTCTTCAATTCCAAAGTTGGTTCTGTATTAAAGAGGATGACGGAGCATAAGTTGCCATGTTGTGTCATTTCCAGGTATAGAAACTCATGCGTCTCGGTCCTGATAGTTTACACAGTGTGCTATGCACCCAGATGACCCACCTTAGATATCAGATTAGAAAAGCTGATTTTTGGCACAAAATTTCGTTCGTTAACTAGCTTTCTGGGTGTTACAACAGTACATCAGCTGTTTGTATTGTGAATATTTGCAAGAACACCGATGCTGAACTTATCAGTACAGTTATTTTTAATAACTTAAGTCATAAATGTTATTTGCAGTTGCCACAAATGCTTCATTTTTGCTATATTGGTCTAGAAGTGGTTTTATTTTTATAAATTAAAGTACAACTCAGCTATGTAATATAATGTATAATAATCTACACTACAAGGTGGTCAAAAGCAGCAGATGTCAGTCTACACAAGACATTTCCACTTCTGGTGAAGACAGGAAATTAAAAGACAAAATGACAGAGTGGCAGCACTTCTTTGTTGACACCTCCTGTATTAACAACAGATTCAGGTAATTAGGTTCAGACTATAGTTTAGAGTAAAATAGGCTGGAATGAAGATGTTCAAACCCATATTTCTTTAGCTTTGTGTTCTGTCTGTGCTGTTCCTAAATGATTCCTCTCCTGTGTGTCTCTCTTCAACTCTCCACCAGATTGTGTCCAATAAGAAACTTCACAGACCCTTGATCTTAGCCAATGGGAAGCCAGCTGGCAAAGGATCCATTACGGTAAGAAGCGTCTTTTAAAGGTACTCTCTCACTCTCTTTTCTGTTTCTTCTGTCGACACGTACACACACAAACACACACACACACACAGTGTGGCCATGGCCATAGGTGTCCATGCAGATGCAGTCGCTGTTGTTTATCATATGCCATTATTATTATGGCATTGTTGATGATGACAATGATGATGAAGATGTTATCTTGGATGCTGCTGTCACTGTTATTGACAACTTTTTTTTCCAGCTGATGGTGGTAGGAATGTGAGTAGTTGCCAGTGTTTTTGTTGCAGCTAATGTTGCACTGTAATGTTATTTCAGATAACAGCTCAGGAGCTGTCTGACAACAGAATCATCACTTTGACCCTGAGTGGGCGTAAACTGGATAAGAAGGTAGGCAGTTAGACCCACACACACACACACACACTCACACACACTCTGGATGCAAATGCAAGCATGCAAACACACACTCACAGAGCATTAGAGCAACCCATACTACTTTAGGATAACAAGCAAAGCCCACACGGACAACATTTACTGTAAATGTTTTCGTACCCTCCACCTTTGTCCGCCAACTAATGGAAATTATTTTATTCATTTTTAGAGAATGCTGTATAGAGAGTTTATTTTCAGTGTTGGACCTATGGAGTAGATGCTGCTATATAGTGAAGGGAAGAATGACATCGTGTCAGAAGCAGCACAGCTTGAATTGTGATTTGAACTTATACTGATGTGTGCCTGCTGTGCACCCTCTGGTTAAACCACCAGGATACACACAAAGCACAGTAACTGCAGAAGCTTAGAGTATCTTTTAATAAATACATTAATTAAGCAATTAATGCATTATCAGTGCAATATGGTTTCCTATGTTTTGGCTGCTGCTATTTAATTAAATTAAAATTGAAAGCATTAGTCAAACTGTGATCCATGTGTTGCAGTTTGGCTATGGTGAGGAGTAATTAGTAAAAAAAAACAAAAAAACAGGATTCACCCTCAGTAAGACTTAACAGTAATCTCCCTCTGTTCCACACAGGACTTCTTTGGGAAGTCAGACCCCTACCTGGAGTTTCACAAACAGGGAGAAGACGGCAAATGGATGCTGGTGCACAGGACAGAGGTGAGTCATCTGCGGGGATTAAGAGCACCTTCATGTAACTGTCATCGTTATCAACCATGAGCTGTCATTTTCAGCTAAACGCTGTCATTGTCAGATAAACCAGGTCTTACAGAGGGTTGTACACTGAAACTTTAACAATAAGTGTCGGATGAAGCAGATTACAGCCCGAGGTTCATGTAATGCTACTATGGCTACACCATGCATTATAGTCTATTTCTGTGCCCGCAGGTCATAAAGAACACTTTAGATCCAGCATGGAAATCCTTTACTGTGCCACTCATTTCTCTCTGCAATGGAGATGTGGACAGAAACATCAAGGTTAGTGGGGAGGGTTTCGTCCGTCGGTGTGGTATGGAATTCCTACTTTATTAAGTGTTAGCAGTGCAGCTTGACAATGGAAAGGAGGACAGGATGTAGTTTTTTCTAAGTAATTTGAATGTGTTGTGTCATCATCAGTTGTTGTGTTACAATTTCTATGTAGAAGTCAGGACTTGCAACTTTGTGTTCTGCCCCAAAAATGTTATTATCTATAAATGTGACCAAGAATTACTTTTCAGGAAATTTCACATTTTAAAAGTGAGAGTATGCAAGTATTGAGATATGTACAGAGCAAAAAGACCAGAGAAATAACAGCCTGAATCTCCAAAAGGAGGCTAAACAAGCCAAACATGCCATGGAAAAAATGGTGGCATGATGTGCTGTATTGTGCGCAATGACAGGTCCTGTGTTATGACTATGATAATGATGGGGGCCACGACTTCATAGGAGAGTTTCAAACCACGGTTGCCAAGATGAGCGAGGCCCAGAACTCAATGGAGGTAAAACATTTCTGGCACTAGTGTAATTAAGTGTGTGTGTATTCACCCATCTGTGTTCTGCCTGTGTTCTTTCATCCAGTCAGTGGCTAAGTACCGATTACAGATGAGCATTTCCAGTTGTCCAGTTAGATGTAAATGTGGATACCTGTCAAATGTTTAGTTAGTGTGTAACTCCTGTTCTCTGACACCTCACTTAGGTATCTTACTACAATACATTTACAAGGTTAAACCATTGCTTAGCCATGTATATAGTTATGCTATGCTATATATGCCCAGTTAGAGTTTGTTACCAGTCCTTAAAAGGGAAGAAGAAGGTCCTTCAGTGTGCTGCTTTCTTAGCCTGTTGATAAATCAGGCTGGAAGAAGGTTATGGTTCTTCGTCCTTGCTGTCCTGGTTGCAGGCTGGTCGCTCCTTTGTCCCTTGGTATTTAGCAGCTCGGTGCTAACTTGCCTGTGTGCTCCTGTTGCTCTGATGATCAGCTGGCAGACTTTGGGTCATGCCTGCTGGCGCTGATAAACTTGGTTCAGGCAGGGCTTTGCGTCGCTGCCATGAAAAAGGTGGTCTGCTCTGGTACAGGCCACACTGAGGGGCTGGAGTAGTGAGCTGAGGTGCAGTGCTGAACTGGTCTCCAGCAGAGCCCAAGGTGGAACAGAGCTGGGCCCTCAGAGGTCCAGAGGAGAATTGGGAGAGCTGAGCTGGATCCCCAGGGATCCAGAGGCAGAGGCTCTCAGGGGTGTTGAGCCGAAGTCAGAGAGGTTTGAGAGAGAGAGCTGAGCTTCGCCCAGCTGGCCCTCATGGGTCTAGAGCCGAAGGTTTAAGGGCGAGAGCAGTGGGGGAGCTCTGGTTTTATTGACTTGAGGTTGTAGGGTCATGTGTCACACATTGACCAATTGTGGCTGTAAAGCTGGGTCCAGGGGTAATTTAGCACATATGTGTGAAAACCAAAGGACTCTGGGAAACTGAGTTCAGAGAGGGAGCGCTTTGTTCAAAAGAGAGAAACATGTAGTCCTCACCATTTTCTGGTGAAGCCCAACATTAGTCAACAGCTACAAAAGAGTTGAGACAGAACATAGCCTGTGTATATAAGAAGTGGACATGGTGTTGTCACCCATTGGTTTGTCCTCCACCATTTGAAGCCTTGAGTTTGGCATTTTGGCTGTAGCCATCTTAGTTTTTTGGAGCCATTTATGGCATTTTTTACGTGAAGACAACCTCTGATTGGTTTAGATTGGTAGGTTTAGGCATTGCCCCCCTCAAATTGGTTGGTCACAATATAGTCCCACCCTAACACATAGCCTGCTTTATCACCTATTTTATTTTCAATGGCACCATAATTTACTAAATGAGTGAATTTACTACATAATGAAAGACTTGAAATTAGCAACTGAGACCATAAACTCCTGAGGAAAATCTTTACAGAGGTGGTAAATCAAGTGAAAAGTTGGGTCATTTTCTCATAAACCTCCATACAATCGGACTTCTGTTTGGAGCCAGTGGAGTCGACCCCTGCTGGCCATTAGAAATAACGCAGGTTTAAGGCACCACTGCACTAGTTTCACTTTTCAGACCTGGAAGCCGCGTCCACTTCTTTTATACAGTCTGTGAGACAGAAAGGGAAGGTGATCAGCGACCTGGATTTAAACCATACATCATCCAGTTGTCATGCTACACCTCAGCTTCCTAAGCTTCCGTTAGGAACAGAGGGTTACTGGTTCGATTTTAAAAACACTAAACCACTTATGTGATAGCACTTTTATTTTATCGTTTAGCTATACTCAGTTGGCCACAACTCTGCCCCGTACTGGCAAATTAGCAGTTTAAATGCATTCAGTCACGTCTATCAACAGTGAAGCTGAAATAATCATGCACAGATTTGCATGCGGCATTTTTTTCACATATTATAGCCAATGAGGACTGGTTGGGTCTGAGCTGCTAATGAATAAATGCTCTTGAGATTTATTCTTTTCACATTTGCATTTCTTGTCTCCTAGAGATGTAAAGATGCAGGGATCAGAACACTGTTCCTTCATTAGTTGCTCTGTGTGAGGAAATGTGTGTGTGTTCATTTGTGAAACTGCGTGTGTGCATGTGCCAAAGAAGCCTCATGACTTGTTCTCCTACTGAGTCTCTTCATGTGTGGTAATGTTGTGTGTGTGTGTGTGTGTGTGTGTGTGTGTGTGTGTGTGGAGGGGGGGGATAGAGAGAGAGAGACAGTGTGAAAAGAAAGATGAGAAAATGAGAGGTGCTTTTGAGATGTAAAACAGTCTTTAGCTGAGCCCTAGTAACACGACAAGGCATTTAGAGCTACCTGTCATATGAATCACCAGCTGACTAAAGCATGGCAGTCTGTCTAGTGTGTGTGTGTGTGTGTGTGTGTGTGTATGTGTCTTCTGATTCTCCATCTAATGTGTGACTGACAGTATTAATGTCAATGCGAAGCTGCGTTTTTCTTTGACCTTCATGCTTATCACATAAAATGAGTGTTTATAATAAACAGTATTTCTGTTTACATTACATACTACACTACACTGCACTATGATATAGTTACATACTATAATATAGTTACCAGTAGCTCATAAAGCATCTCCAAGTTTGACTGTCAAGTTGAGTTACTGTGGGCTGCGTGTGAAATACATGTAGATCCAAGTCCCAGTCTCTTAGTCATCTGCTCACCCCCCCATCTCACCAATATTCTTTTCAGCTCTGCTACCATCTCTACTTTTCCCATCATTTTCCACCCTTCTTTTTGAACTTTTTTCTCGATTTTCCCCTTTTCTGATACCGATACCTCATCTTTATTTTCTTTGTCAACTGTCTTTCTGTCTCTTCAGGTGGAGTTCGACTGCATCAACCCCAAGAAACAGAAAAAGAAGAAGAATTATAAAAACTCTGGTTTTATCATTGTCAAGTTATGTAAGGTGAGGATGGATGGATGGATGGATGGATGGATGGATGGAGCGAGCTTTGGTCATGTCATTCTTCAGCAACATCCATGTTTACTTAACAATGCACTTTTGTTGCATTTAAATTATGACTACTGGCATCATTACTATTTTGGGCAGATAGTGTAGGTAAAATGATGGTTGGGTTCTTCCCGTCTATTTTTTATGTATTTAATGTATGTGAATACTAACTAATTTTTGTGATGTAGCACCATCAGACCTTTAGTAAACAGCAGCTACAGAAGCGAGGACACTCATTACCTCATGGACAGGAGTCAGTTTTAGCAAAAATGCAATCAGTTTTTAACGTGTTAATCCTGCGTCAGTTCTCTACAAGTTATCTAAATATGCCATTAGGAATTGTGATCTAAATTCATGTACTTAATAAATAACTTATTGTCCTGACTGGCTTTCGATCAGTATTCCGACCATGAAAAAGGTATTATTAAATTGCTTTTTTACTTGATATTGGAAATGTCTTTAAAAAAAAAAAGCCTTACATTTTATTTGTTGAACACTGTACAAACCATTTCACATATTCAGACCACACAAAGCAACAATATCATATCATCCCACTGGAGGTGTGTTAGTGGCCACCTGATAGATTTAAGTTCATTATTCGCTTTCCATTCAGCTGTTTGTTTTAGTTGGTCCACTACACCTGAGAAAAATCTCTGGCTCTTTAGCTGCTACGTGTTTTCTTTAGCGTTTCTTCAGCAGCCGTTCATCTCTGCCATGCTGTGTTTGGCAGGCTTGCGTACTCTCGGCTTATCTATTTATTTAGCAAAAAAATCAATTAATCTGTCGATTCATTAACAAATTGTTTCAGCCCTTGATTCGGTGTAAATATGAAACTTATCACTTCATGTTGGTTTAAGCTCCTTAAAAAAATCTTTGTTTCGTCTGAATTCTGAGAAGTTAAATCCTTTCAATTTCTGAGCTGGAGAAACAAAAATACCATGAAGTCTTTCCTCACATTTTTCCACCTCTTAATGACCTATCTCATACTCGACTCAATGAAACATTTGATTAAACCATTGTGGTTGTGATCAGCTGAAACACTTGTAACAGTGCGTTCATAACTCCCTCTGAATAACTAATTAGTGCAGCAGCATTGAGCCCCACAGAGGACACATTAAGCTGGAACACTGAGTCTTCAGATGCCTATTGGAATGACATTAAAGCTGTGTGCATATGATGACAAGCTTTCATAATTGATTCTTTTCCTTCTTCCTCTTTTCATGGGCACAATCACGAACAAGCCTTTGCACAGACGTGTGCGTGCACACACACACACACACACACACACAAACACACACACGCGCGTGCACGCACTTCCAGCACATGCACAAAACTGCTAATACAGTAATTATATTTGTTGGCTGCCGGCAGGGATTAGACTAATGACAGTGAAACCCGTGATAAATATTCCTTGTAACTGGAGTGGAAATTGTGTTCTAACAAGATAATAATTGGTGTTCCATTTGTGGTACCTTGAATCAGACAATCATGGGCTTCTTTGTCATTTTAAAACAGATTTTAGGGTCCCGCTCACAGCAAGAGTTATTAATTAATTTTTTACCGCTTGCTGTGCTTAGTTAGGCTGTCTACAGCATTGTCTGTGGTGTTAGAATAAGTAGGCAATCAATTAGTCAAGAAAAAATGCTTTCAAAGGATCAAACACGGTACCTTGAATATAAAATAACAACAGTCTGTGTTTATATTCACTGCCGAGGTGACAGTATATGATGCTGGAGAGGTTTACAGCAGTAAGGTTCAACAGATTGACTCCTATTCTCAATAGATCAATACTCTCTCCTCTCTGCTGGCTGTAGTTACTTTTCCTGAACTGTCTCCTTACTTTGCCCTGTGACTCTTGTGTCTCTAGATTACGAGAGACTACACTTTTCTGGATTACATACTGGGAGGATGCCAGCTCATGTTTACAGTGAGTATGACATTAGCATGCCTGTTTTTCTGCCTCTGCACTGATGTGGTAATCATATGCACGTTTCCGCATGCTTTGCTCTCAAAAACAGATGGAAAACATTCCGATTTTCTGTGTTCATCTCCCGGGGGTTACAGTTGGTTCACGATCATTAGCATACAGAAAGGAAAAGTATGAAGGACTGGGAGAAGGAACTGAGAGAAATGAGTGGAGAAGAGGAGACTAATGGGGTGTCGTGAAACAGTGAAACGTGGGTACCTTTGGTGGATTGTGGAAACAGAAGGGCAGAAAGAAACAGAAATAAAAAAGTAGGTGTGAGATGAAGGTGTGGGGATAGAAAGAGAAACAGGTAACGACAGAGATGGATATGGTTTAGAGACGGGTATTTTACCAGAGGGAGCGAGAGAGACAGAATCGTCACAGTCTATTTTGGTCTCCTGTTAGGAGAAACTCTTGTGTGTCCCTGGTGATGTCACACCTTTTTGTGTAACTGAGTGAGAGAGAGAGAGAGAGTCCTGTTTTATAATAGCCAGTCTCTCTCACACACACACACACACACACACACACACACACACACACACACACACAGTGAGTCGTTTCTGTTGTTATCCGGGGAGTTTTTGTCCAACAAATACAACTGCCATGCTGATTAACCTCAGGAGCCATTCAGACTGCCTCACTACACAAACGTTCACACACTCTGAAACCACATGCACACTGAGAAAAATGCATACTTGTGGCGCATATACACACATACACATGCCCTGTGTCAGCTAAACATGTGTACATACACATTGTCCTTTTTTTTTCTCTTCTCTATCTCTTTTTTCCAATTTCCCAGCTTCGTGAGCTAGAACCACGCTCCACATGGAGCAGGGTACAGATAATGCAGTTTGTTACATGCCTGATTTTGTGGCATTTCCCTTCAAATGTGCTCTTGGATTGGACACCTGTGCATCTCCTTGTATTTTAATATTTGATGCTATATTAGTTCTCTAAAAACGCATTGGGGTGAAGTCTTTTTTCTCTGATGGGTTCTTGTGAAATGAGATGCTTAGAGACTAAATACTTAGGCATCAAACCTGATGTGGTCGTGCGTAGACCCTTCTTAGGCAATGCTTTGGCTGTCTGCTGTCATGTGACTGCAGAGGTGAAGCAGTGCCTTTAACGATGGAGCAATTAACAGCATATTTAAAAGAGCCAGTCAGGCACCGATTGTTTTGCACGTTTAACCCATTGATTAGATTTTATTTTCACACGTTTAATGTATTGTGTGTATTTAGCAAAACAGGATGCAGTTCTGTCTTTAAACCCTGATGCATTCCAAAATGGACACAGCCACGGTCTTTATTTGGACGACATTGGGTGTCAGAATTGGCGGGCATGTTCACACACGAGTCTGTGTGTGCAGCCTTATTATTATAATTTGAGCTTTACTCTGTTGCATGTGCTGTGCATCCAGACCATCTCATGTCTCTCAAGCGAATGTAACAATGTGAATATAATCCACATTGTTAATTACCATTGAAAGCATTTTTATTTCAGACCATTACACATTGTTTGTAGTGATGAGTTTTAAGTCAATCCAAATGGTGTAATTCACTAACAGGTCAACACATAATATTGTCTATGGAAAAATAAACAGTATATTTCTTTCCTGGGCAGCTCCTTCAACCTCACTTGCCTCGCTGCTGTGTCAGAAAACATGGCTCCACTGTGTCCTTGCACCTGCACCTCTCTTATGCTTACGGAAGGCAATGCTGCATTTTTCTGGCTCGTGGTTTTTGTCGAGTTCAAGAGTTGCTGGGGGGCAGATAGCTGCTAGATGTTCTGTTAATTTCAGGGCATTGTTAGGGAGCGCACACACAAACACAGTGACAGGACTTACTGTCAGCCTGTTATTTCCACCATGTCTTATTGTTGAAAATGAGGCTTTAAGGCAAAGAGCATAGTAGTGTTGCCATAGTGACGCTTTGTCCTGTTGATGTTTGCACCATGATTAATAAGTGAGGCAGAAAATTATTTACAAGAGCGTGAAAAAGAGCATTAAAGCAGAAAGGTATTATATATGTGATTTTATCCTCATGATGCATTTGTAGCTCAAATCATTTATTAATTATATACGTTAGTTTGTGGGGTTACAGCTTACGTAAAAAGCTGTTCTTGATTTACACATGCATCGTGTATTATTTCCCTCTCTGTCCGGGAGCTGGTCCTGGATGCTAGAATCTCCCAAGCCAGTGTTACCTGGGATAGCATAACAATTGCCAAACACATCGGATAGTTCTCATCTTAAAAGCTTTTTTTCTTGTAACATTAAAGTGGCTATAATCAATATTTTCATGGTCGTAATGTATCATCTAGTTACAAAAACACAATGTCACTCATATGTGATGAACATGCTGAGAATTATCACCTGAACCTGCAGCTCCTCTTGGCCGCACGGACCTGTTTTTGTTTTGATTCTCTCTCACCTCTCTCATTGTGTTGTTTTCAGCTGCAGCAGGCAGCTATTTTTAGTGAAAAATCCCTAAAAAGCCACTGTACAGATGCAGTTAGTGACTAGCTGGTGAAGACAGTGGAGCATTTAGCAGCTAAAAAGCCAAAAGAAATTTCCCTCAGGAGTTAGTAGAGACCAAAAACAGAGCTAAAAGAGTGATTACATTCATTATGTGTGTGTGTTAATGATCAACTCCTAACAAGTTCACTGTATGTTCTAAACTTGTTTCCACTGCTCCCAAGTGGACAGAAAATCAGTTATTGCAGTTTAACAATTTGATGATAGTAACACACACTTTATGTAAGCCAGTGTTTCTCAGTCCTGGTCCTGGGGAGCCGCTGCCCTGCATGTTTTAGATGTTTCCCTGCTCCAACACACCCCATTCAAGTAATTGGCTCGTCATCAAGCTCTGCAGAAGCAGTGGGTCTCCAGGACCAGCGTTAAGGAACAGTGAAGAAGTTTGTGTTAAAACAAAATAACATTTTGAGTTTTCCTTATCATTCTTATAAAGCTATGAACTATCTCTACAGTGCATCAGCAGAATAATACTGTTTGTTTATTTATTAAGAAAAGTGCTGCATTCATCAACTGATGAGGATATGGACTTTTTTGACCTGACTTGCACCCTTGGGCTTATTCTTTGACATTTTACAGTTTTTCATTTTAGAGTGGGAAGTCTGCCCTCTTATCACTGGAAGCTACAGACGTGCTAGAAAGAAAGCTTGACACGCATAGCAACAGTAACCAAGGGGGGGCGGGGCTTAGCAAACAGTCAATTGCAGCCAAATGTCAGCTGAAAATACATGAAGATGAAGTGAAAAAGCCTTAGCCTCTACATGCTGTGATGCAGCTCCCGCTTAAATGCTGAATATGTGATAGCAATAGCAATAGCAGGTATTCCTCTCGTCTACACTCCGGTTCAGCTCTTGATGACCTGTTAAAACCACAATAGGGAGTTTTGACTTGTCCAGTGGAGATGTGCTTTGAAGTTTTAGGACTCTTTACATCCACTTGGATGACTGAGGTCAGTGCCTCAGTGAAAGGTTGGACAGTGTTGGGCAGCTCTCAGCAGTGGAAATATTTCACTGAGCGTGAGTCAGGATGCTGCAAAAAAGGCAAACATCCAGCATATCGTGTTACAGCAGATTTATCAAAATGTGTAAAATGTGTAAATGATGGCTGGTCGTTATTGACTGACTGATGGAAACATTTGAATAATTTTCTCACTCAGACTTGCCTGTTTGTAATGAGCAATATTTCAGCGTGATGTGAACGTTTTCCTGTTCTAGTGGTGGTGAGATGAGCAAATTTAATGCGGAATGGGAACTCTTAAATCCTTCCCTGCTCCCTCCTAATCTTTTGCCTTTTGTCACAGACCTGCAGCTCTGTCACTGATGCGCACACACATACCTAATACTGTCTTAACACAGATACTTCCTCTCTCCTGCTTACAAACTCATTTACATACACACACGTGAGCGCAAACATATAATATCTCCGTCACACTCTCTCCTGCTTTCACAAATACGCACTACGACCGATTTCCATGCAACTCCTAAACCATGTGCATGGGACACGCACACACACACACACACACACACACAGACACCCGCGCACACTATTCCAAACACACTTCTTCATATAGACATGTTATCATACATCCCTGTGTTCTCTGAACATACAATATGTTTAAGCATGCACCCTCCATACTTACTCACACTGACTGATTTAGGTGTGCACACACACATAATCTCACTCAGACGCTCAATCACAGGCAACATCTTCTCACGTACACACAGCCAGTTACTCTATATGAACAGGTTTTACATACACACACATACAGGGAGAAGCAGCCTGTGCAAAAACTCACCCGCACAGACACACACACGCGCGCAAAAAGAGCTGTTCTCCGGTGTTCAATCAGACTTAGTATGGCTCTAATCCTAATCTCTAGGAAAGGAGAGTCTCTCCTCAGGGCTGCGGGAGCTGGAGGCGAAAGCTACATTTCTCTGTTACACATTCCAACACAAAGACACAGCCTGCTACTGCCGACGGGCTGTTTGTGAAAGACTCATTCGAGTGAATTGCGCTATTATTCATATCTTGTGTTTGATATCTTTCAGAGTTGTGTCGAGCGTAGTACTCCTGTCCCCGTGGATTCATGGAGAAAACAAACTTTTCATGAATGAGAGCACAGACAAGCGTCTTCACAGCTCAAGATGTTGATACAGACAATGTCAGTTAAGATACATGGGAGTTTTTTCAGTTGCCGTCTGCTCTATACTGTAGTCTGTTTATGTATGCCACGCTCATAATAGATCTCAGGGCCTCACCACTTTATTCAGGAAAGAGGGCACATGGCATTGATACTTTGTCACTTTCCAAAGCTGGGCGATATCTAATCTAAATATCTCTGAGGGAATTTCTGTTAAAATTACACTTCTCCAAGTTTTGTTCAAGTCTTTTGTGGGAATAAAACTGTTATTCTAAGAGCTTCATTTGAATATCTAAAAGTCTGAAATAACTTAAGGGGCCAACTTAAGTTCAGTTACGTCATCATGGTTAGTGCTACTCAGCCTGTGAAACCAGATGTATAATGTCCTCTTCTTTCCAGAGTTTGAAAAAAAGAATCCTGATGGTGTCATGGTGGTCTATTATCTGAGTTTGGGCCTGAGATTTAAAAGCTTGAGTGTAAGACCTGAGCTACAACCTTACAAAGGGTTTGAAAGATGTGGGCGTTAAGAGGACAGGGAGGGTCTAATGAAAGATGCAATTGTGTTGCATTATGGAAATTAAAGTATTCAGTGTCTTTGCAGCTTGACCCGCAGTAGAAACTAAAAGTCAGGATATCTTGACCTCCACTACAGTGAGTGTGATCATTACGTTTTTAATCTCAGTTTTACATTGCCGTTCTGTTAATCAGTGCGACGCTATCGTCAGTGAGACCCATTTCCTGCTGACTTTTTTACATGAAAAGTTGTCTGTACAAGCTTTTAATGTCACATCTTTGCAGGAAGTGCAGAGTTTCATTGACAGCAGTTTAACAGCCAGACTTTGAACACCTCGAAGTGAGACAGAATAATTTCAGAAGATGCTCACACACACTTATCCACCCAACCTAAACTCCGTCCATCTCTCTTGCTGTTTAACTGCAAATGAGTCTGAGAAGTAATGGTGTGAGAATTAGCTGATACTCAATAGACACAGCACAGCTGAGAAAACTCCAATATGAATGTCAGAATGTCAATTATGTGATGGTAATTTGGCAGTAGTGGAATCCCTCTAATTTTTTGCACCCACTTATGTTTTCTGCTCAAATCTAAAGTAATGAGATGCTGCTCCGTCACCACCTATTCATTTGAATTCTGTGCACTTGCTTGTTGAAGCTGTGTGTCTGTCATGTTGTGTTAAGTCTATTTGTGTCTTAGCAATTACTAATAGCTTGGGGCGAGCAATAAGTTGGAAACAGAACGGTGTCATCTCCCACTGTCATCGAATCCACCGCCATCAAACTAAAAATGTCTGTCATTGAAGAGGGCACAACAAAACACAAAACACTGAAGGACACCACCTTGTGCTCTGGGATATTATAATGGGCATTTTTTGCTGTCTGTGTTTTGCAGATGAACTCATTACATTGCATAATTGAGAAAATGACTGGCAGATAAATTGATACTGAAAATAACTGCTAATGTTGAATCACCCTAACCCTAACCCTCTTGCAATAAAAACGAGGAAAGCTTGTAGATAAGAGCAGAAATCAGAACACTGAGTGGAGACACAATTTATCATTATGCAAAAGCTATGCTTTGTATAGCAAAGTATTGAGATGAACTTTTGTTATTGACCAAATACTTATTTTCCACCATAATTTGCAAATAAATTCTTTAAAAATCAGACAATGTGATTTTCTGGATTTTTTTTTCTCATTTTGTCTCTCATAGTTGAAGTGTACCTATGATGAAAATTACAGGCCTCTCTCATCTTTTTAAGTGGGAGAACTTGCACAATTGGTGGCTGACTAAATACTTTTTTGCCCCACTGTAAATGGGTCTTTTTTTCACATGTCATTTCAGGACTCACACACACACTCACACAGATACAAAATACACAACAGTACCCCAGTTCTGTCACCCCGCATCTCTGTGTCCGTCACTCCTGCAGCTCCCGCTGCTCTTTATGCTCCATCCCCTCTCTCTCTCTCCTCCTATTCTTTACCTCATTTGCTCAGGTTTCTCTCATGTTCTATCTAGTGCATCTACCACCTTTGCTCCCTCTCCGCTGAACCACCGCTGAATGTCGTTGAACCACAATATTGTTGTTTCATAACACAAACAAAGAGGGAAAGGGTGAGATTGTTTTGAGTATCTTTAAGCTGATGGGAGGGAGGTGGAGTTTCTGGGGTTCTTGTCAGCACACAGACCGCTATTCACAGCCCCAGGAAAAGCTTGTCACTCTTAATCTCACATTATGCTAGGCAGTGTGTCTGTGTGTGTGTTTGTGCTTTTATATGTTGGCCACATGTGTTCAAAGCTTCTGTGTGTTCGTCTGCACTGTATGTCATCAGTGTCGCCCTGTGGTCATCTGTGTTAAAAATATGCCTCTGTTTGGTTTCACGGTCTTGCTTTCTTTTTTAGACACAGCTGCCTGCGCTGCTGTATTTTTATATGTCCTCAGATGAAAACCTTGTGTATCGAAACATGAAGAAAAACAGATTCATTTCTTGGTTTGTGACTTTCAAGTTTTGAAATGACAATGTTGCTTGCTGAATTAGGAACGTTACTCAGTAGACAAAGGACCATGAGCGTTTTTTATCATGTTAAGTGTCAAAATTGTGGCACAAAAAACGTTGTGACGCAAAAAAGCAGTGAGGTTGGGCACGTGAGTTCAAAATCAGACTATGTCCATTTTCTCTTACTCTTAACGAGATGTTCCAGCTCAGACATTCAAAACTTACCAACGACTCCAGTTTCTCTTTTCTTCCTTGAGGCTTCACATCGTGTAATACCACTGACTGTTACTGTGTTTCATCCTAAAGCCCTAACCTCAGCCTTTGAGTGACCTCTGAGTTATCAAGGTGTTCCTTTTAAAAATGTGAACATAGACCTTGTTACAACTCTTACGGTCCTCTGCTGTAGCGTCACTTTGTGAATCCTGACACTAAGACACTTAGTTGTAGTTATGTTGTTTTACATAATCCTGCTTACTGCACTTTCACTGCACTTTTGATAGAGAAACCTAAAACACTGGAAGCCCCTTAAGTGACTGAGGCCTCAGTGAGAGCAGCAGCATTAGTCCCATTGACAGTAAACCTTAGAGAGCTCTTTCAACATCTAGATGGCATACAGTAGAGTTGAACTGAATATCGTATTAAAACTCACAGTTTGTGTAGTTTCCAGCTATCACCTTAAACCGTTGCACAGAAAGTAAGCTGGCTTCCTACAATGGCTTCTCCTCTCCTGTGACATTTATATGTTAGAAGAGATTCAATCACTCCTGCCTATAATCACCTGTCACGCCATTTTCGTACGTGATTCTTCTGCACTATACCACAACAGTTACAGTATCTTGAGCCCTATAGAATCATCAGTATTGTAAAAACACCTTAACAGCACTGCAGGTTTCTCAGCTGACCTCTGATCTGTCACATCTGGGCACATCCACAGGTCGGTATAGACTTCACAGCATCTAATGGGAACCCTCGAGAGCCATCCTCCCTCCACTACATTAACCCACTGGGCAGCAATGAGTACCTTGCTGCCATCTTAGCTGTGGGACAAATCATACAGGACTATGACACGTGAGTATCGAGTGCAGCCTTCTTGGTTGTTGCAATGGTTTAATTAATTAGGACTCCAATTATCGTAAGATAGCAGACTTCTCTTTTAATTGGTCAGTTGATAGTTTTGGCACGTCCTAAGGTCACATTAACTGATGGACCATGTGAAGAAGACATGAAAGTGACAAAGAAATGGTTTCCCTTCTGTCACCCCCATATACTCTACATCACTGTGGGCTTTGCAGTAAGAATTAAACTGGTGTTATCAGTTCCCATAATATCCAAATTAATCCTGACATCTAGCCAAGAACACTAAAGTGAAAATCAATGTGCTTCATCTTTTGGTGAGAAACCATTTTACAATCTTGCTCCATTTTTCTACCAACTCTCCGCTTGTTTCTCTGTAAATACCTTTGAATGTGTTTCTTTGTGAAAAAAGGTAACAGGATTTCCTTTGCTGTCTAAATCCAGCTTTTTGAATTTGTATGGAAAAAAGAAAAAGGTTTAACTAACGTTCCAATCTGTTGTCATGGTTTCCTCCTCAGTGACAAAATGTTTCCTGCTCTGGGATTTGGAGCCCAACTCCCACCAGACTGGAAGGTATGTGTGTGTTTGTTGTTGATATCGTGTTTGTGTGTGTGTGTGTGTGTGTGTGTGTCTGTCTGTCTCTGCTATACACAGGTATGTATGACATATGTATGAAGGGGGGTGGGCGGTGGAGGGGGGGTTTATCATATGCAAACTTACAGTTAAAGTCTATATTATACATGCATTTTACACACACACACACACACACACACAGATAAAACTGTAAGCATTATACATGCATATTCACAAGATTACGCAACTGTCAACCCATCTGTGTTGCCATGGCACTGAGCTGATGAAAAGGACAAAGGAGAGAGAGAGCGGTACACAGAGAGAGAGAGAGAGAGAGAGAGAGAGAGGGTGGGAGGGAGAAAGTGTGGGAGAAATGGACAGTATTTCTCAACTATATTTTACAGTGTAGAGTAGGATGGATATCAAGTTTATAATCTGTGTTTCTTATCTCCTCAGGTGTCACATGAATTTGCCATCAACTTTAACCCCACCAACCCCTTCTGCTCAGGTGAGTAACTACGGTAGACGCCAACGCCTACGCCAAATTTTACATCATGGTTCAATTTAGTTTTTATTTTATTGGACTGATCAGTGTAGCTTTGCTGGAGTTACTGATATCTGTAAAACACTATATATAAGCAGATATTTTTTTCACAATAGATTCACATAACATAAACTATAAACTATTTTATAAGGATCCCTTAAATTTGGTGAATGTGTTGTGAGCGGGACTTTTTACAGTTGATGAATGTAATGTAACAGTGTCACTGATTTTAAACTGTCTCAAACATATCTTTAGCTTTTATTACACTTATTGGCCCGTATCTATGCGGATACCAAAAAGGTAATACTGTCCAATAAACGTGTCCATATCCCATTGTTACATTGTACGTGATGTTAATACAAACTTGACTTTACTTAACCGATAAGAAGAACCAGCTGAGCCTTGGCCTGCTCCTAACACACTGACTTGTTTTCTTTTTACAACTCTATTCCATTTATAATAGCATCAGCTGAAACACAGTCTCTTATCTGTACTTATTGGTTTTCTTCTTTGTGGCCCGGAACCGCATCTTCTACCAGCCAGCTGCGTTAACAGATAGGAGCTACCACGCTGTTTCTTTCCCTATGACCATATGTAAAACATTATGATATTTGTCTACAATGACACTGTCAGGCCTGCACTGCAATATGACCACACTACTGTTGCAACAGTAAAAAAAGGTTACGGCCGCAGATTGAGAGACAGAATTGAACCTGCATCAAAAGAGCAGTAGAACAATATAGTCCCATTTTCCTGGAAACATTCAGACATAAGGCTGCAATGTCGTCGTGACATTGTAGGAAAAAAAAAAAAAGAGAGCACTACAGGGAAAGAACTAAAGCATAACTGCGGCAGAAACTGGAGTATTCTTCAGTATAACAAGAATGCAGGACACCCAGCGAGAAAAGACATGTCGTCTCCAGATCATGTGACAGCAGCAGGTGCTGTACTCCTCTGTGAGTGTCTTGCTGAGTCTGAGTAAACAACACCTTCACACTTCACCTACACTTTCTACTTGGGACGTTTGTCTGAATTGGCAGAATGAGCGCCAGTGCTCACTGTGACACCAAACAGTTGCTCCTGACAATTCAGACCAGTGAATGATCCATGGACGTGCATTCACGTTCATTTGACTGTGTGCAAAAGAGGTTCAAACGTCAGGGACTCCCCAACAGTCAGTCGCAGCTGAAGACGCTTTTTGGATGCGAAGCAAAACGTCTTCAGGAATTTACAAGTTACCCTTGGACTTGGAGATAGCTGTGATCTGGATGACTGGGTATCCTAACAAACTTTCACTAATATCAACCCCTGCCTGGGGATTTCAAACATTTTAGCTGCTGAAGATAAAGAGCTCAACGTTTCAGGATAGACAGTGTAGTTCTATAGTTCACAGAGCTCCTAGCATGGCCACAGACCCTCAGTCTTGTTTAATCATGAGTGCTAGTAAAAGGGCTGCTTAACATGACGACGCTTCGTTTCCTCACCATCATCATATCTAGTTACATTTGAACTGATCTGTAAATCGTCAGTAGCTTCCATCTCGTTTTGATGAATCTCTTTTAAAGTGATGCTTTCAGATCAGTCGACGCACCATTAGTGTTTGAAATGTGTAGGACGCAAATGTGTTTGTTGACAAATGTAAATGAATCGAGTAACTGCTGAAAGCAAAACTGTGAAACCAAGAATGACATCCTGTAACACATATTTTACCCTGACAGAGGCAGGAGGTTATGCTGAATAAGAACATTTATACTCGAAGACGATGAACATTAAGCTCCGTGTGCCTCTTCAAAATAGATGTAGAGCTTGTCGTTATTAAAACGTCTGCCTCCACAAACGCCTTTTCTCTTTAAGGTTAGCAGAAGAAGTGCTTCTCTGTAAACTACGTAAGAGACCTTTACAGTTCATCTTTTCTTGGAAAGGCTAGCACAGCTTCCAGTGCACTCTAAAATAAAAGACGTTTCAGGCTAAACAAGAAAACAGATTTAGAGGACTGCAGTGAGCAAACACTGCTGTAAATTCTATAAAAACCTTTTCATATAATGTGCAATACATCCTAACAAGGGGTTAACATTACATGTGGAGCCAAATGCTTGTTCTCTACTCTTTTCATATATCTGCTATTTTTCTAGCATTTTTTGCTTCTGTATCAAGAAATAAGCATGAAGAATAAACACAGGTGCTTATAAAGTTGCATTGTTGATTTCCCAGTTCCCTTAAAGAAACAAAAAGACATGGCTGAGACAGGAGGCTAGTGTTCAGCAAATGAACCCTGTCTGGGCAAACATTCAGCTGTCTGCTTGTTTAAGCTGATTTGAGTCTAAAATAGCAATTCTGATGAGAAACAATAACATGTTTTCATGAGCTTCTGGCCCTCAGCTGAGTGTGTCTCATTTGAGTTGGGAGATATGCATAAAAATAAAAAAAAAACACACAAAGAACCCCCCCCTTTGCCTACTGTCTCTCTCCTTTCCCTCACTATTTCTCACCCATCGTTAAAAAGTCTGTTGGATGTCAGTTCTTTCTCTCTGTCTTTGTGGCTGTGTGTAGGTGTGGAGGGTATTGCCCAGGCCTACTCTGCCTGCCTCCCTCACATTCGTTTCTACGGCCCCACAAACTTTGCTCCAATCATCAACCATGTAGCCCGTTTTGCTGCCCAGGCGCTTCAGCAGGAGAAAGCAGCGGTAGGTGGCAACAACTTACCTGTTCATCTAATTATTCTTCAGTTGAACCTGTATAGTGCACACAAGACAGATGAGACACAGTATGTAAAACAATATATCACAGCGCCCACTTCTGTCAACACGCCTGCCTGTGACGGCCCATGTGCTTCAGACGCAGACTGCAGAAAACGAAATGTTGCCTCTGTGCTGTTGATCATATTTAACACCACAGAGAGCCTTTTGGGAGTCTGATGATCTGCTCATGAGATTTTTAAGTTTGTTGTTCAAGTGGGAAAAAGGGTGGCAAAAGGGCAAAGGGTCAAGTAGAGCTGTGCTCATGGGATTATTTGGCTCTATATCTGACATCTTGAGCTTTTTCTACAGGATAACAGGAGGGTTTCCGTCTTTGATTTGATGTGATAATTTCACATTTCATTACAGTATCTCAAACTCTTGCCTTCTGTTATTCCCAAAGTTCTTCCTACTTGATGCGGTTGTTGCTCAAAGACTCCTGCTCTTTGACAGCTCACAGGCTGTTTAATGCTCTACCACCCTCTTTCATTTCATCTCTTCACAAGTGCTATCAAACAGCTCTTCAGGTTTACTTGATCCCTTCACTGATATCCTCTCTTTCATCTTCTGTTACCTCAATTACTTTGTTCTCAGCTTTACCCTCACCCTGCCTAGTGCCGTTTTCAAATAGGAAATTCACATTTTTTGCTCTCACCAAACCATGAGCTCTCAGTCCAGTGATTTTTGCTTTTGGTCATTCATTCCTGCTCTCTATGGCAACCTGCTGTCCACATGACTGACCTCATGTCTCTGTGTTATGAACAGTTAATTACTGTAAACTGCTATATGTTCATACATTTTCCTGTGAGCCACTGGCACATTCTCTGTAAATGTCCTGTCCTGTCAGACAAAGGTGTTATCGTATTGGTTCTCATGATCATTCTGTAGGACAAATTCCACCTAGTAACACATTACTAAATCATAGAGCAGTCAGTAGTGAGTTCCTGTCAGGGCAGTTTGTACTCATAATGTATCTACTCTGTTTAGCAGCTTGATGGCTGATGGGACAAACAAGTGTGTGCATCTGTTGGCTCGGACTCCTGGCACGTTGACCACAGTGTCAGGGCGGAGGGTGACAGTCTGGAGTGCCAACTTCTGTCCTCTCTGCTTCCACCTCACACCTCTTTTCAGCTGAGACACTGACCAGGCATTTCACACGTTTTCAGGCTTAACAGCATGATCGGGAAGCTTCCTCCATCTCATTTTCTGCGTCACATCATCTGTACTTTTTCTCCACTCTCTCACGTTTGACACTTTTATGCCAGCGGCATGGCTCTAGAATTGGCCATGTCGGTCTACCACGTTGCTTATCTCGACAACTACTGGATGGATTGCCGTAAAATGTGGTAAACATGTTAATGCCCCCTTTGGGGTAAATTGTAGTAAGTAATCCGCTGACTTCTTTTTTTAAATTTTCACTTTGACCAATACTTTGATTTATGAAGAAATGTCTGCAAGCATAATACCTATAGCTACTTTTCATTTACTCCATGTAACTACTCCAATATACAGTTTCACATTGATGAGAATCAGAAACACGTGCTCAGCTTTATACTTCACAAATAAGATGAGAGACATGTGCAGTCATCAATCAGACCTGAGTTTAGTTTTATCCAGCTAACTGACTAGCTAACAAGTGATTGTCAGCCCACTGTAACTGTACTTCCATCTGGCGACCCAGTGGATAATGTGACTGAGGCAGTGACACATATAAATCAAATTTAAGATCAAGCCTAGGGATCTTTCGCACACCCTAGAAGGCTTACTATTTTTGTAGCACCTCTTGGTAGGAAGTGATGCAGTTTTCCTCAAGCTGTGGGACAGTCTTTTTCAGGTAGGACTCACAGGAATGACAGTGTCAAAAAACAAACAAAAACTGTTGTGCTTGTGTTGCCACACACTGATGAGTCCAGTTTGAAAGCTTATCAGAAGCCAAAACAACTAATTTCCAATTTGTTTTAATGAATGAATTAATACAACATGTCAAATGATAGTATGTATTTTGTACACTCTTGATTAGGCAAAGTGATGCTGGACAGTTGCAGTGGTCTCATTGAAATGAATGAGGAGCCTGTGGTTTTTGATGCACCGTTATTACTGGTCTGAATGCAGCCTTAAGGTTCCTTGATGGATAATCCACTTAAAAGTGTTTCTTATTGAGAAACGTTGTGTTAATGCTCTCTTTTGGGTTCATAATCACATTTTGGCCCCGCTTACAGCACTCACATCACATCATAAGACCGGCGTTAGACTACCCCACTAAATGTCTGGTTTTCACCTCACCTGTTTGTCACACTTTCTCCAAACAGTTTCTCAAAGGAGCATCAGTTGGCTTGGCTGCTTAGAGACTATTCAGATCACAATAAATGCGTAATCACTCCTTCTGCTCAAGCGCAGCTTCTGAATCTGTTACCTGGGGACCCAAATAAGGGAAGTATTTGCCTTTGAGCCACAGACTCGCTCACTGTGAGGCAGCAGTGGTAAGACCCACTAGTGCAGCAGCAGAATCATGCCAAGAGAGTACGTCTTTTCATTTTTCAAATTCAGAGCTGGCAGTGCAAAACAAACAGAAGTAACCAGAAGAGCTGTGCTGTGCAGCTGGAGGGAGCTCGATCCCGTCCATGGTCCAACCTGTTTCCTTATGTGCTTGTGCACTCTGTCTCAGTGTGTGAGATTACACCGTAGCTTAAACAAGACGAGTGTTGGCACAGGCAGACGTCTCGCACATGTCGCTGACGTCCGTAGGGCAGGAAGACGAGTAACGGCAAGACTCAGGTTAGGAATTGCCATACTGTAGAATTACCCATGAAGCCCAGTGTGGTGATCCCAGTGGCGTCATCCATACAAATAAACAGTACAGATGTGTGGCATTCACAGGAGCTTAGGATCTACAGACTCTTAACAAACGGCACACGTCTCCCACTTGTATGTATCCAGCGGCACATCTCCTGCGTAAATCTGAAGAGAGTGCAGTAGCCGGGTATCATTATGCTCCCACGGTGCTTTTTGTCCCTAATTGTACCCTGTCACCCTGTGGAGAACAAATACATGAGCGAAACACACAAAGGATTGTACTCGACTGTGTGTTGTGTGCCAGAACCCTTTTGTTTCTGTAAGGAAATGATTGCAGACCCTTTTCTTGTTTGATATTACAGGGAGTTCAAACAGGGTTGGAACATAGGAAGGAGTAACAGACAATGAGATGTGACAGCCATAGTGAAAGTGTGTATGGACCACACACTGGGACTAGTGGTTAAACTGGTGTGTGTATGAGTGTGTGTGTGTGTGTGTGTATGCTGGGGTACATATGTGGGTAGTTTGTGGGCTGCACAAATCGGCCGCTGCTCTGTGCTCAGTGTTCCTGTTCCTCAGATAATGAGAGAACCTGCGACTGTGGACTGTGTGCCTGCATGAACACATTCCTGATACTGGCACACACACACACACACACACACACACACCCAGGCTGCTGGCCAGTGCCGTTTGTGCGTGCCCCAGTGTGTGAGCGACCCTGTCTGTCTGTGTGATAATGATTCTCTAATGAGTGCTGCTGTTAGCACATTAAAGAGACAGGCTTCAGAGCCCTCCCTGTGTGTGTGTGTGTGTGTGTGTGTGTGCGTGTAACATGGAACTGCGACTTTGTTCAGAGTGAAGTCAGTGTGTGTCCTCACGTTGTCTGTTCTTATCACAGGATAACCATTCGCATTCTAGTATGCAGAACTGATGCATGTTCTGTGTGTGTGTGTGTGTAACCTTTCACCATAAATGGTCAGTCCCTTAGCGTATCAAGCATCACTTACTGAAATTAAACACAGTGTTAGTTCAGGGCTTCAGAGCTCTAAAGTTGTGCTTGTATTTGCAATGTACTTAACAAAGATTGGCTCAGTCACAGCTGTCATAGCAACATTCAATGAGCGTCCTGCAGGTGTATAGTGCCGACACTGTCATTGTTCACGCTGATGATTGGCTCATACTGACGCTGTTTGCTGCACCACCCTCCTCCTTATGTGGTACTTTGTATGCTGTTTTAATTAAGATTCATGTATGTGTTTATTAAGGGGTGTTATCTCTCCCAGCATGATCCTCATCGCTGCTCAGACTCACTGAGGGTCCCTCAAGCAGCACAGCCTTTTCTGTCAAATCCAACTGGATAACCGTTTTCTATAAATGGTCAATTCCTTGGCGTAAGTGTCTTTGACTGAACAATGAAACACTGTGAAAGAGCCAGTTTCATCTGAACCAATTTTGGGCCATTCTCAACTCAGTTCAGTCTTTCAGCTACAGTGGAGATCGAAAGTTTGGGCACCCCAGGTAAAAATTTGTATTAATGTGCATAAAGAAGCCAAGGAAAGATGGAAAAATCTCCAAAAGGCATCAAATTACAGATGAGACATTCTTATAATATGTCAAAAAAAAGTTAGATTTTATTTCCATCATTTACACTGTCAAAATAACAGAAAACAAAATAATGGCATCTGCAAAAGTTTGGGCACCCTGCAGAGTTAATACCTTGTACTGCCCCCTTTGGAAAGCTGAGACCTGACAGTGTCATGGATTGTTCACAATCATCGTCTGGAAAGACCAGGTGATGTCAATCTCAAAGGTGTTAAATGCCCAGACTCATCTGACCTTGCCCCAACAATCAGCACCATGGGTTCTTCTAAGCAGTTGTCTAGAACACTGAAAATAGTTGACGCTCACAAAGCAGGAGAAGGCTATAAGAAGATAGCAAAGCGTTTTCAGATGCCAATATCCTCTGTTCGGAATGTAATTAAGAAATGGCAGTCATCAGGAACAGTGGAAGTTAAAGCAAGATCTGGAAGACCAAGAAAAATATCAGACAGAACAGCTCGCAGGATTGTGAGAACAGCAAGTCAAAATCCACGTTTGACTGCACGATCCTTCCAGAAAGATCTGGCAGACACTGGAGTTGTGGTACACTATTCCACTATAAAGAGATACTTGTACAAATATGGTCTTCATGGAAGAGTCATCAGAAGAAAGCCTCTTCTACGTCCTCACCACAAAAATCAGCGTTTGAAGTTTGCAAATGAACATATAGACAAGCCTGATGCATTCTGGAAACAAGTTCTGTGGACCGATGAGGTTAAAATAGAACTTTTTGGCCGGAATGAGCAAAGGTACGTTTGGAGAAGAAAGGGCACAGAATTCAATGAAAAGAACCTCTGTCCAACTGTTAAGCATGGGGGTGGATCAATCATGCTTTGGGGTTGTATTGCAGCCAGTGGCACAGGGAACATTTCCCGAGTAGAAGGAAAAATGGATTCAATAAAATTTCAGCAAATTTTGGACGCTAACTTGATGCCATCTGTGATAAAGCTGAAGTTAAAGAGAGGATGGCTTCTACAAATGGATAATGATCCTAAACACACCTCAAAATCCACGGTGGATTACATCAAGAGGCGTAAACTGAAGGTTTTGCCATGGCCTTCACAATCTCCTGACCTCAACATAATTGAAAATCTATGGATAGACCTTAAAAGAGCAGTGCGTGCCAGACAGCCCAGAAATCTCAAAGAACTGGAAGACTTTTGTAAGGAAGAATGGGCGAAGATACCTCAAACAAGGATTGAAAGACTCTTGGCTGGCTACAAAAAGCATTTACAAGCTGTGATACTTGCCAAAGGGGGCAGTACAAGGTATTAACTCTGCAGGGTGCCCAAAGTTTTGCAGACGCCATTATTTTGTTTTCTGTTATTTTGACAGTGTAAATGATGGAAATAAAATCTAACTTTTTTTGACATATTATAAGAATGTCTCATCTGTAATTTGATGCCTTTTAGAGATTTTTCCATCTTTCCTTGGCTTCTTTATGCACATTAATACAAATTTTTATCTGGGGTGCCCAAACTTTCGATCTCCACTGTATTTCCCGTTGTGGTGCGAGTTGAGCAAAAGAGTTTAAAAGCCCCTCCTACAACAACAGTAATAATCTGACCAGTAGTCTCTCCCTACATTTGAACCCAAATGACAAATAATGAAATTAGAGAAACTTAACATCCTTTCATTCAGTGCACTGTTGAATGTCATAAAACAGGCAGCAGAAATTCTTCTCCAAGTTAAATGATGAAGTTGACGTGAGAATGTATCTGTGTGGGGGCTCCACTATGAGAAGAGGGGTGAGCATCCCTCGTACTCACTATGATCACTGATTAAGTTTTGAGTGGCAATTTAAGTTTAACATTAATGTAAATGTAACGTATGTCTGTTTTAACAGATAGATGAAGTCAGTAATGTTACATATATCATGTCTAAAAAGGGCTTAACATTGGCGAAGCTGGATAACCTGTACCATGAGGCTGGTTATGTAGTAGCTCATGAAACTTCAGGTTACTAAACCACCTCTGAGCGTGGTCACGTGAAAGAGCTGGAAATGCTCATTACAAAGCTGTTATTTTCTACACAATCACTTCATGTGATCCTTAACTGAAATAAGGAAATCAGGCGCAATAAAACACAGCTATAATCGCCATTCATAAGCTGGCCAGTAAAGTGCATTTCCATCCACCTATCTTTATGTGCATTTTAAATTTCTGTATAAAAAACTCCAGGTGGAAATGCTGAAAGTGCAGTGGAGACAGACTTAGCAAATAAATCACGATGAACATGAAGGACGTGATGCATTTGTCGCCCACTGGTTTAAAATTAGCACTTCATTTGCTTTCTCTCTGTCTGTTAGAGGCTTCGCTTTAAGCTCAGAGTTAAGACCTTGTTACACACTTAATTATCACTTTACTGCAAACTCAAGATTTTTGTCCCAGTTAGAATCGTGTTTGAGTTATGACTATTTATTCAAGTGATCTGAT
Organism: Pempheris klunzingeri; assembly: GCF_042242105.1. Lineage (NCBI taxonomy): Eukaryota > Metazoa > Chordata > Actinopteri > Acropomatiformes > Pempheridae > Pempheris > Pempheris klunzingeri. Next base: position 23,091,905 of record NC_092016.1, on the reverse strand, counting down.
TAGTGAGTAAGCACACTTGTGACAGATTTGTGATCTGATCCTCTGAAGTTAACCTGCTCAGGATCAGAGTAGCTTTGCAACATGGGATACCGTGGTGTTTTGAGCATTGGGAAGCCAAAGCGAAGCCCAAAGACAGCAGGCTAACCCACTAATTGATTGTACCATTGGTGTCCCCTGTTTGTTTTCACTGCTGTTGCATTGAATGCACTTGGTTCGTGTTTGCTTTCATGGGTTTATTTTGCTCACCTATAATCTCAGAGACCAGATGAAATGTGAAAGGTGACACCCGTAGTTATTAACCAACTGAAAATTATGAATTGAATTTGCAGCTTCCCTCAGTTCTACCAAGCTTTTTAGTGTCTGTCAGCTCGTTGTTTTGCTTTACTGTTTGGTTCAATCTCATCAACCCTGTTTCCCCCAGTGGAAACTCAACTAGAAACAGTACATAGATGCAGTCAGCAACTAGCTGGTGAACATGGAGCATTTAGTTTTTAAAGTGCCAGACAGTTTTCTTAGGAGTTGGTGGAGCCCAAAGCAGAGCTAAAAGGAGCCTGAATATTGGACGTTTTTAATGTGGCTAGAAACACACATTGTGTTAGTCAATATTGTGGCTTTTTTTTTTTTTCTTATTTTATTTTTTATTGTTTTGCTTGCTGCCCTAAAGTGGCCATAAGTGCCACTAAAACAAGATTGTGAATAAATTCCAGGGAACAGATATTGTACACACCTGTTCCCACTTCCTTCGTCTGCTCTTCAGCTGCCTGGCCTTCCCCACCCACCACCCTCACCTGCTCCTCATTCCCTCATCAACCAGTCATTACATGTACCAGTCCAGAGCCAGTGTTCCTCTGCCATATTGTTAAAGCTGCCATGTGCTGAATGCCTTTGCTGTCATCTGTTACCTGAAACCTGTTTAGAACCTCTGCATTATCCCTTTGGACTTTGTGGTTCCTTCCTACCCCTTTTAGATTTCTTTTTTTTCCCTTGCTTGTTTGGTCTGCCTCACCTGTGACCCTAGCCCTTTACTTAATAAGCTTATGTGCCTCAAGTATTTACAATAAACCCTAACCCTAAACTACTGGTCTGATTTTCATGAAACATGGTCAAAGAATGGGCCAAGGAAGGAAGAAACCATTAGTGTATATTTTGAAGGCGATCCAGAACACTGTTGTCTATGACAGTGAATGGTGTGGTGCAACTAAACACACTAAATATATTTGGACATAATTTTAAGAGTTTTGAAAATCTATCCAGACATATGAAGTGGTTGCACTTGCAGATTAGCGTATCATAGGAGACAGGCCTATTGGTCTTGGCAGAGTGACCTTCTAGTTTGGGAATGTTTGTTATTTGTAAATAAAGATAGCAAAAGACAGAATGGGTACCATCTGTCTGCACAGTCTCCAGGCATGGCCATGAAGAATTCCCCCCTTTTTTTCTCAGTTCATACAGGCAATAGCTCAAACAATAAAATATTTGAACCTGAACTTGACTACAACATGCTACAGGATATTTCAGACTCCCGATCCCTTTCCTTCCTGATTCATGTTAAACTGTTTGTTCACTGTTATTTCTTCCTTTTCTTTTTTCATCTCTTCCTGGATTAATTTTTTACTTCCATGACTTTTTTTTTTCCCGGGAACAGATGGTGTGCTCTGTCATATGAATGGAGCCCATTTTGTTGTAATGCTGAAAAGCTTTCATTCTGGTTTCTTTTTTTTTTTCTCCCTCATGCAGCGTTGTCCAGCTCTCCATTTCCCTTGAATCATTTCCTATCTGCTCTTCACTGTCACTCCTCACACTCTCTAAAATGCCCTTTATTGCTTTTTTTTCATTCCTCCCTTCTCTCTGGTTTTTGTCCTAACCCCATTTCTCCGCCTCCACAACACTGTGTCACTGCTTACCATTACTGACAGCATAATCATCGTGATTGTAACTGAATTTCTCTTCTTTACTTGATGCAGATTTCTCTTCAAGTGACTTTAGGAGAGGCTTGAGATGTAGCAGTGGCATCACATAAAAATGTGATTTCTCATTTCCTGTTATGTCCTCTCTCAATCCATCTCTTCCCTTCCACCACCCCTCTTCCCCTCTGCAGCAGTACTTCAATCTCCTCATTATAACAGACGGCGTCATCAGCGATATGGATGAGACGCGTCATGCCATCGTACAGGCGTCTAAGTTACCCATGTCCATCATCATCATTGGTGTCGGCAACGCAGACTTTGCTGCTATGGAGTTCTTAGATGGAGACGCCAGCGTTTTGAGGTCCAACACGGGAGAGGAGGCCGTTCGGGACATTGTGCAGTTCGTCCCTTTCAGGGATTTCCGTAATGTGAGTATTGATCGCAGCCTGTTAAAAAATGAGAACCAAGGGGGTGACATGGAAGTACTAAATGTTTGAGGTTTACTGTGATGAGATTATGAAGACTGTTGTTAGATCACTTCCAAATACTGCCTGTACTGTTCCTGTACCAGTTTAGCAAAACATACACATTTAGCACATTTACTGTACAGTACTATACATATACAGATGCATAGAAAAAGCCCAGTCCAAGGTATCTTAAATGAGTATCGCTATCTGTCAATCTTATATGGGCATCAAAGTAGCTGATTGGATCACACAAATCCTCTGCATTTCTTCACATTTTTAGATTTCAACTAACTAAAAGAGCAACAATCAAAGTATGACTAAAATACACAAAAAAAACAAACTCTGTGTGGACTGTGCTGATGTTTTGTTTGATTACATCAGCAAACATCCCCAGAACTATCATCAGACTCAATATGTTGATGATGATGATGATAATAATAAAGTTGCATAGAATGTAGCATTGCAGTTTGGAGTCCTGTGAGACAAGCACAGGAAGAACGGCACAGACAGAAATCTCTGATTTGAAATAATCAAAATAGGTATAACTTTGGCAGATGCTTTGTGTTCATGCACGATCTCACAAGTTCCAGAGGTGAACGTTTAGGCGGAGATATGCTTTTCAGCAAACAAGCTCTCTTAAGCTCTAAAAGCCTCTGCACCAAACAGCAGACAGACTGTCAGCAACTAGCTGGTGAACACTGTGGATCATTTAGCACCTAAAGAGCCACATAATTCCCTCAGGAGTTGGTGGAGACCAAAAACAGAGGTAAAAGAAAATGCATATTGGAGTTAAATTCCAGAGACACAACTACAAATAAATGCTAATGTTGCAAATGTGCTGGATGTGTAAATCAGCAACTGTTTGCTAATTGTTTGAGAGGGAGTAAGACCGCTTTTCATATATTTTTTGATATATTTTACCACTTCTCTGGCAGAATGAGTAAACTAAACTGTCTGAGGACTGTTCTGATTCTGATGTCTGTCAAACCAACGTCCATCCTCTACACTGAATTTACCATGCATGTAATGTTTTTTATGTCAATACCTAAAAAGTGAATTTAGAGCCTGCTCAAGTAAGTAAGTAGCAGTGGGGAACTGTGTTGAAACACGAATATTCAGCCAAAAATACACAATCGTCTCTTTCTTGTGAATCATCCACCAAGTTTAACAACCAAATAGGTCTCTGTGAAGTTTGACGTCTTTCACCCAACATTTGCCAAGATGCCACTTCAGCTAATGCTTGGACTTGCTGATGTGATTTGCATTGTCACTTTGACTCCATCTTAATTCTGCAGTAGAGGCTTTACCTAATGACATGATGTCATGCTGTCTGAGTGTGAGTGTGTTACCAAATGGCAGCCTGTTGCTACTTAGATTGTAGCTGCTCACACACACAACACACACACAGGATATGCTAGATGGGAAGAGCTGCCTGTCTGCTTATCTCAGACTCCACAGAGACACTGTGTGTGTGTGTGTGTGTGTGTGTGTGTTAGATGTGCTGTGTTGATTAGCATACATACGGTCCATGTAAAACGTGTTAATGTGAGTGTTCATACATGTCTACTGTAGGTGAGCAAAATTGGCTCATTAGTGTGCGCCCATTAATAGGCTGTGCACAGGAGGCATTTTTTGGTCATTTTGTAAATTTTGTGTGTGTGTGTGGGCTGGTGGTGGGCGAACTGACTTCCTCTGTAGTGGGAAGAACAGACAGTGTTTGCTGGCTTCATTCCAGTTTGTCGGTGGGAGGGTGAGAGACAGCAGCAGACATAATAGAGAGGAAGAGGGAGAAATGAAGCTAAGACAAAAAGGAAACTTGATAATGAGAGTGACCTGAAATTATGAGCTATGTTGGCAGACTAACTTTTACTACAAATGATCTCTCTGAAGTTGGTGTAGTGGGTGATGATTAGATACTTTGAATGTTAATAGCTATTAGAAGTTATAATATACTGTATTCATTAGTCTAATTCATGAGGCAAAGAAACAGAGACCACACGCCACACACTAAAAGAAAGTAATTCAAACTTTCTGTTGATTTAACACTATGCGGATCTCTCTGAGAGAAACTTCCACAATCTAGGTGCAAAAGTTCACTCACCACGAGTCTCATACCAGTTATTGAGTTAAGGTGTTTCTGCCACACCTATTGCAACATGTGCATGACATCCAGCACATAGAAATGAAATCTCCATAGACAAACACATGTTGTGAAGAGCTAAGAGACTTTAAACGTGGCCCTGTCATAGGTTGCCACTTTAATCACAAGTTAGTTTGTCCAGTTTCTGCCCAGCTAGATCTGCCCTGGTCAATTGTAACTAACTGCCATTACTGTGGAGTGGAAGCACCTAGGAGCAAGAACAGCAACAAAGTAGTAGACCACCCGAGTCCACAGAGCGGGACCAACAAGTGCTTAAGTGTGTAGTATGTAAAAATCCCTCACTACAGTATTCCAAACTTCCTCTGGAATGAACATCAGCTCACAAACTTTGTGCCAGGATCTTCATGAAATGGGTTTTCATGGCAGAGCAGCTGCCTCACATCACCATGTGCAATGCCAAGTGCCAGCTGGAGAGGTGTAAAACACGTCACAGCTGGACTCTGGAGCAGTGGAAACGTGTTCTTTGGAGTGATGAATCATGCTTCACTGTCTGGCAGTCTGATGGTGGTACCTGGGTTTGGTAGAGGATGCTACCTATCGGGATGCATAGTCCCTACTGTAAAGTTCAGTGGAGGAGAGTTGATTGTCTGGGGCTGTCTTTCTGGGTAGGGGCAAGGCCCCTTAGTTCCAGCGAAGAGCCCTCTTAATGCTACAGGATACCAAGACCATTTAGCCAAGTGGGTGCCTCTAAATTTGGTAACAGCTTAGGGCAGGCCCTTTACTGTTTTAACATGACTGTGCCCCTGTGCACAAAACCAGGGCTATAAAGACATTGGGAGGAATTAGAGCACTGGTTGCGAGCCAGACCTTCTTGTCCAGCATCAGTTTCCGACCTCGAAAATTACCAAATTACCACAGATACACTCCAAAATCTTGTGGAAAACCTCCCCAGAGGTAACAGCTGTTGTAACCACTGAGAAAGGTCCAACCTCATATTAATGCCCATGGAGTTGGCAAATTTGCCTTAAGAGGAAAATAATGTATTACGGTAGTCAAAATGTGAGGAAATGAAACAATGGAAGATTAGTTTGAGGTGTTTGAAAGACAAGAGGGGATACTGGTCCCAGGATTGAACCTTGTGGTACCCCACAGGCCACAGCTGTCACACTGAAAAAGGACAGGGGCAAAAACAAACTGTTGCCACAAAGTTGGAAGCACACTATTGTCTAAAGGTGGGGACACACAGTACTGTTGAGCTGATCATGAATGTGATTTCGACAACTTATCTGACCAAGTTGGACTGGATCTGTATTGACAGTTCAGTGATAAAATCATATACAGGGTGTGATATGTAAACTGTCTAATCTGAAGCCTTCAGATCGACTCGCTGTTCTGCACTGGACATGAAAATACCAGGACTAGACTGGAAATGTCACTCAAAGAGGCACCAAAAGAGAGCACAGTCACCAGTAATCTAACCTTTTTCAACCTTCATTTTGCTCTGGTTTTGGTTTTGTAAAAGTTGATGTGCTCTCTTGCTCTTTGTCAGGCACCCAAGGAGACCCTCGCCAAGTCGGTCCTGGCTGAGCTGCCTCAGCAGGTCACCCAGTACTTCAAACAGAGGAATCTACCTCCCGCCAACACAGCACCAGAGTGAGATGCCCCCAAAGACAAGAGCCCACACGCTGTACAATAGCTCAACAAAACCTCTCTTCTCGTTAACAGCAAACAATAGAGAATGAACGTGTGTAAATCTGCTGTGAACAAAAATAAGTTGTGGACAAAAAAAAATCAATCATTGAAGACATCCTTGCCATTATATTTGCAGTTTTTACTGGTTAAAGAATTTTTGGTCAGTATCCAGTGTGAGTCCATCGGAAGTGATATTCTCTGTGTTTCGTAAAGCTTCTTAAAGCACACAGAACTGTGATGATAATGTGTAAAGGAACATGCATTTCTTCAGTGATGACAGGTGTCTCCAAATGATATGGGTATATATGAATATGCAGATAAAACACTGGCCTTTTGGTTTTAGAGAAATGAAAAATGGAATGATTAATCAGGATGTGAGTTTTTTTGCTTTTTGCATGTGTGTGTCTTGTGATGATACCATGTGATACATACAACTCCTTGGTGTAAGTCCCTTCTAAGCTGAAATATAGCAGTGGTTGAATCACCTCCTGTTGTCTTATGGATCCTTTTCAGGTAGCGGATCAGATGAAGGCTTTTTGCTTTTGAGCTCATCACAGATCAGAGTCTGAACAGAGCACTGTTTCTTCCCCCCTGCTAAGTCGTCAGGGGGGAAGTTTTCATTTTTTAAATTTTGATCACCACCTTTCGTCGTGAGGCAGCTTTTAATCCCCCACTATGCTTATTTGATTCAACAGGAAAGAATCAGAGGACGATGAGGCAGTAGTGGCAGCTGTAGCACCAACACAAGATAGATGTGGGATAATGTGTGAACTCATAATGCTGTTAAATATGGGGCCATTTTGCTAGCTTTTTCAAAATCCCTTGATCTCTAATAACTTCGGTTCATCCTGCATGGCGCCAATATCTACTCACAGTTTACAAACTGATGCTGATGATTACAAATGCATGATTTTTTATTTAATTATGTATTTATCAGAGTTTGTAAATATTTTGAGATGAGGTTATGTTGAAAGAGACGGTGGGGTTATATGGCACGGAAAGTGCCAGAGAAAGCTGTTAGTGTCAAGAGTTTGAATGAGTGGAAGCAGAAAAACAGTCTCTGATATGCATATATATCGAATGTATATTTATATGATGCCGTTTATGTTCTGATAAGCCAATGTTTCTGAAGTGTTTTTAATGTACTTTTTATGCAGTGCTGAATTGTGTATTTAAACTATTACTATGTGTATTGCTGTGCATATTTGTACTAAATGTGTTGCTATTGATTTTATAAAGTTGTGTCTATGTCCACACTCAGGTTAATAAACTGAAGGAAATGTTATGTCCTCTGTCTCTGTGGATGAAAGAAAAGCAGACCACAAAAAGACCCAAAACGACTACAAAGAGAAACACACTGACTACAAAGGGACAAAAAGTATTAGAGACACAAAACAACTATAAAGAGAAACACACTGACTACAAAGGGACAAAAAGTATTAGAGACACAAAACAACTATAAAGAGAAACACAGTGACTACAAAGGGACAAAAAGTATTACAGACACAAAACAACTATAAAGAGAAACACAGTGACTACAAAGGGACAAAAATGATGACAAATAGATATAAAACGACTACAAAGAGAAACACACTGACTACAAAGGGATGAAAATTACTACACAGAAACAAAACAACTACAAAGAGAAGCAAAGGGGAAAAAATTACTACAAACGGGCACAAATCACTACACCAAGACAAAATAACCACAAAGACACGGAAAAGAGTGACAGGTGTGGGTGGTGAAAACACTCATACCAGATTTGTGTTTTACTCCACATGACTCAGCTCATTATTTTTTTTTCTGTTGTTTTTGCTTGTGCTGAAGAGATAATGAATTACAGCCTGCAGCTGCCAGTTAAACGGACAGAGTGAATTCAGTATTTAATTCTTTAAAAAATGAGTCCAGATTTCATTCTCATTGCAGTTCCATCCTTCAGCTTTTTTGGGCAGTCTGAGGATTTCTTGGTGCTAAAACCACTTTAAACATACCGTTGCCAGAACAAAAAAAATGTGCTTGCTGGGGTCTGATTTTCATCCAAAGCACACGTTTCGTACATCTCAAAACTGGTATTTTCTTTGTGTATGTTGGTTACATTATTTGTCGTCATGGTAACTCTTTTCACAGCTACACCAGTGATACTGAGCAGTCAGTGAACTGTCCTCAGACAAAGCAAAATGTTTCTTACTGACCCTGAACAAGATAAAATTATCCTCCGGTCTCATCAGCATTCTGTGTCTACAAAGGCTTCGAGTCACTCTCATAACTTCAGCGACACTCTTACTCACACATTTTATCCACTACAGAGAATTACAAACATTGCTTATGTTGTTGGATGACACGAGAATTCATTGCATTTTCATATTGTCTCACCTTGACTGTCACCCTGGTCTTCTATCTCAGTCAGCTGAGCTGATCTTCAGACACACAATCCTCCTGCCAAGGTTTTAATGAGGACTGAATACATATCCCAGAATCCAATTACCCAAATTAGTTTTGATCTAGTTCAATTTCACACATTAATTTCATGGCCCGTGCAGGTCTGGCTACATCCCAGATCCTCAAACCACCAACAAATTGGTCATCTAGTCAAAGCATTCATCTTCAGTTTTTATCTTTCAAACTTGTTAAGACAACTTTTAAAGACATTCTTTGTATGATATATTTAGTACCTCAGTGTTGACAGCCAATTAGCCTGGAAATATATCATTTTTGTTTGATTTCTTCTTCATTTTTTGCCTTTCAGATCTCCCTCTGTGCACGGGCAGCAAAATAACACAGATCCACATGATGGTGGTGCTATAACAGCTTTATATTCAGCCATAAGCTGTAGGACTTCTTACACTTTATTACATTAGGACTAATTATATACTTGAGATCTGAGAATTGTGTTGTTTTTTTAGGATCAATTGTAATAACTTTGGTTATGCTTGGACGCCTTTATCATGATTTTTTTTTAATACTTTAGCTAATAGTACCTCCCACAACACTAATGACATTCCCATCAGCTTCAAACTGACTTCATCTGGAGTGCTAATTTGAAAATGTTATGTAAATGTTATAAATATCAAACATGTTAATCCACAGCACCGCCATTATGAATGTGTTAGCATTCTGATATTAGCATTAGCTGAAGGCACTAAGCCTCACAGAGCAGCCAAGCATTGCTGTAGACTCTTGTCTGCTAAATTAAAAGATTTGAATAAAAAGTGACTCTTCTACATGTGTAGGCTGACTCCAGAGGGAGCTGTGCAAAGTCTGAAAAATTGCCTCAAATGATATCACTTGAGTCTGTGGTGGTTGAGGCTGAAAACTACAAGTTTGAAAATGAAAGAAATCTGGTGGTGTGGAGTTAGAAAGAAGTGAGCGCTATGAGACTTCGTAGCCCGCTCTTCATCTGTGGTTAAGGTCTGCGGCTCCAGTTCATAGCAGCTGCTATTAACATCTCCAACCAAACTGTCTGTTTGTATTGTGGGTAATGTAGGCACCAGGTTTAGACAGGGGGGAAGAATGCATGGAGTAAATATGACATTTTCTCTGGTTCTGCTGCATTGATTTTAATCATTTAAAAGAAGAAACAACTAAACAGTGAGTCTGACGATTGCGCCTCCCCCTCCCGCTGTGGAAGCAGGCAAATTGGCTCACATGGGAGGGTCGTCATCTGATTCAGCTCACCAGGGCTTCAAGCTATAAAAGCTGGTCCGTCTGATCGCTCAGTCTCTCCCTTCATACAGCTACATCACTTTTTGGTTTGTTTTGACTTGTTGACATAAATCACTCTTGGTTTATGGAAAATCTCTTGTGTGGACTCCCTGCTTGTCACATCCCCTCAGCCAGGTTGTGACACAATAATTTATACAACCCTATTATATTATGTAGCCTATATTTCACCAGAGTGTAAACCTAAATTGGTGAATAACGCTTTTAAATTCTAAAACCTGCTCACAACATATATGCCGCACTGCTTGTGGTTTTTACTCAGTACTTTTTAAAAATGTATTGAATAGGTTATTGCAGTATTTTCCTTATCCTGTGGTATCCCAGGGGGTCCTAAAATAAGAATTTAGATTAGGATATCTGACCAGTTTAAATCTTGCCTTTGCCAAAATCTTGGATACTCTTGGAGAATCTTTGGTGCTCATTATTTACAATTCATGTCACCAGACCTGTGATGAGTGATCAGATGTTGACATCATCACAGGCCTAAATGACTGAGAACTGCTGACCTAAGGAAGTGGTGCCTATTACTAGACAAACAAACAAGAATGAATGCAGTCTATACCAGTTCCAGCTCATAATTGGTCTCAGTTATCAAAAAAATAAATAAAAATATATAAAAATATCTCAGTTTCCACCAAATATACCAGCTCTTTGTTCCTCCGTCACACACACACAGAAATACACACAGTAAACACACTACAAGGCAAAGCTCTTTATTTCTCTCTGCTCAGACCAAACAAAACAAAACTCCAGCGTCTGAGACGGCAGCAAACATTGCAGCAACTTTCCAGCACGGTGTGACTTTGAGACAAACTACTGATGAGAAAACACATTAAATCACACAAATAAAAACATTAATTTTCCAAACCATTCCGACTTTTGCATTGAACCCAAAGAGAGGGAGAGGGAGAGAGAAGCGCGTCCTGCCCTGGCTCCCTTTCCTCTGCTGCTGAAAGCTAAAAGGTGTGAGTCATGTGACACAGTCTAAAGCAGTCTCTTCCTCGCTCCGCAGCTGTCAATCACTGCTCCCTCAGCCAACAGCACAGCTTGCAGTCGCTGTGGCGTGTGTTGGGAGGGGGAGGGGGGGTGTAGGGGGGGCAGGATGTCGTCGGGGTAGGCAGTGCGGGATTGGTTTCTCGGCTTAAACTGCGTGAGATGTGATTGAGGGAAGGAAGGGTGGAGGTGTCATGTTTGAGTGCCACAATAGCAAAAAATCACAAATAGATACACAGATCAGAATAGAGGTGAAACTGGTTACTGTTTAATAGGATTATGTTACTGGGCTGAACTTTGGCTGATGACAAACAGCAACAGTTCAACTCCCAGCTGTGAAAACAACAAGAATACTGAGTGTCTGCTGCGTGTGTATTGCCAGTGCATGACTCTAACATCATATGAAGTTGTGCGGCCTGCAGGCACGCTTCTGTATGCTCTGTAGTGTGTGTGTGTGTGTGTGTGTGTGTGTACATGAACTTTAATCTGTCTGTGTGTGTCACGTGTGAAGCTTACCTTTTCTGACTGTTAGTAAGCCATTCTGAAGGCATGCTAACACACTTCAGGTTGTGTATGTGTCTCTGTCTGTGTGTGTGTGTGTGTGTGTGTGTGTGTGTGTACATGTAGATGCTGGTGTGTGTGTCTATCTGTAAGCCCTGCTGAGCCGGGGGTACGGCAACATGATTGCATCCACGCTACCTTCGCTGTCCGAGCTGCTGTCAGAGTCGCTGCTGCCGGAATAAGCACAGAGTCCTGGTAAAACGCCGACGCACACGGCTGCTGACGGCAGGTGTAGCACGCCTTGTCCGGAGCTCAGGGGAGTGGTGGGGGTCTTCGCTGTCAGGCCAGGGACTGTTTGCTGATCTTCAGCTCCCCCTGCTCCACCTCCTGCTCCACCCTCCTGTTCTGAACAGCACAACTCACTGTCAGGTTCAGAGCTCGTACTTTGCGGACATCCCGCATCAGACTTTTTTTTTATTTTTATTTTTTTTTAAAGGTCAGAGGTGAAATTTTGAGGAAACTGTATAAGTTATTTCATCTCATTTTTAGGATTCAAAACCATTTTGCAGGCAGACCTGGGATACAAGAAAATTGGAGTTAACTAGGAGAGAAATATCAGCTGTTAGTGATCACACCAACTCTGCAGTTCCCTTCGGCTCCATGGAGCACTTTAGGATCTTTCAGCTCATTGTTTTGGTTTTATGGCCCACAGCTTCATGGTTTTGTTTAGTTCACTCTCACAGCTTTTATTGGCCTCGTTTCCAACAGCAGGCTGCTGTTTTTAGTCAAACAGCTTTAACAATTCCACTGTCGACGACCTGGTCAGCACCAAACCGCCATGTGACAAAGTTAACGGCAGCTAGCATTTAGTGCCTCAGTGAGCTCAGAGGAAAGTGTCTGCTAGACAAGTAAATAGGACAATGTTTGCCGTCATACTTGCTATACCAACTTAATTAGGTTAATATTGTGTTAATGTTGTGTTTTCAGATTGCTTGTCTGCTTCAAAGTCAAAGTGGCTCATACTGAATTTAGCTGTTAAACAGTAGGGAGCTTCTGTGTTATCAACTATGAACTATGAAATGTGAAATCTGCAAAGGACTAATTTGTTGACCAGAAAGAGCTCCGGATACTCTTACTGTGCAGTCCAGTGGGATCTACTGAAAACCATTAAGATCTACACATCTTCACCAGCAGTGAAGCTGAAGCTTTATCTGATAGCTCTATCATCATTTAGTGATTCCAGGAATAGGACAACTCAATATCTGTCCTCTGCAGACAGACATTTCTCTGCAAACAGACATTTCTCTGTATAGGCCCGAGGCTGCAGCCCACCTGTGTGTCTGTCTCCATTTCCTGTCGTTGCTGCTGCTGTGATTTCCACCTTCTGTTTCTTACTGCTGTCTGACGACTGGGACGAACTGGGCAAGAGAACAAAGAGATTTTGGTGATTTTAAGCTGCTCTCATCAAGATTTTCACGTAAACAAAGAGTCACCTGACTCAGCACTTCCACTTGGCTCCACAGACCATTTTAGCATCTTTCCGCTCATTGGGCAAGAGAATTTGTGGCCTTCACCAATTTTCTCATATTTGGTATTTTCTCTGAGGTAAAAACAAACATCACCAGTGGTCCAGATCTGATATAACTAAAACAGATCAAAATCAATATTCTGTTCATCTGATCATCACCATCGGTCAATTTACGGAGAGGACTTTTAGATTTTAGGATTTTATTGACATATTTCAGCTTGGTGATTTTCAGTTTCAGAAGTTGTTAGAGAGCTTCTCTCACTTGAACAGCAGCCTCCGGGTCTTTACAGTTTTCTGTCCAGGATCATCCTCTGTTGCTCCAGACAGAGTAGCATCACCTGCTGTAGGTTTCAGTCATCTCTCTTACAATATCTCTCATGTTAATCATGGACCACTTCGCTGTAGAAAGACGTTTCTATCATCATGTGATAGAACTGGTAGTTTGTGTCACAGTACAGCGAGCGCTGCTCTGATGGGACTACTGACACTGGTTCATCTGTTATCTTTTTGTCTGCTGATTCAGCACAAAGTGAAGCTCTGTGGTATAAAATGAATGAAACTCACCCGCACACGGAGCAGAATGGGCAGCCTTTTATGGCGATTTTACGGGTGTTAATTATGCAAATTTAAATTTCTCAAGTTTCCAAATTACGCACTGGCAGCATTTATCATGTTTACACCGTTATCTGAAGTTAAGTTAGGAGTGTTTGCTGAATCTGACATGGCACACTCGTACAAACCAAGCATACAAAAAAGTAAGACAAAGCTAAGGATCCGAACATGCTCTTGCATAGGATCTTAAGAATTTAAGATTAAATGTTGGATTTAAATTCATCCAATGGACACAAACACAACTCAAAATGAATGATAATGCTGCTCAGTGTCTGCTAGATGTGTAAATAGGTAACTACTTGCTAAAAACTTTGCCACATCTTTCTAACTTCATGAGATGAATATATGAGAGTGTTGTGTTTCTGCCAATCTGTTCAAGCAGGTTTAAAGGATGTTGATCAGTGTACCTGCGTCTCTTGACAGCTCCAGCCAGTAAATGGGCCTGAGACAGGTGGCTGGTCCTTTGCTCCGTCCCTGGATGTTTCGGTGCCGCCTTCTTTTCAGGCTCTTTGCGGCTGTCAGTGGACGCTTGCTTCACTAGAGCGCTGTGAAAGTACACAGTTAAGGTGAATAAACCATAATGGAGCCTTTGAGAGGGAGCAGAGAGTCGGGCTCAGGGGCAGCTAGAAAAACACGACCCTTTCAGCGGCAGCTCACTCAACAAGTTACATCCTGACTTCCCTTTGGGTGGGTGGCGGGATTACAGCTCTTTATTGCTGTGCTGGAGGAAGTGACACCGTTCTGACGGGCTAAGTAGAGCACTCAGACAGAGAGAGGTGACACAGATATGGAGCCTAAAAGAAGACGAGGAGATGGACGGAGCTCAGGAGACATGAAATCAGGTCGAGATGCAGACACAGGGAAAAAAGACGGAGAGACACTCAAAAAGACAAAGCACACCGGGGTTGAGACGAGAGGGGCAGGTGGACAGGAATCAGCTGGCACAAAGTGGAGCATTAGCGTAAGTGAGCTACAGTCGTGAGTTTTCACTGCATTAACTAAGGTCTGCACCTGTGTGTGTGTGTGTGTGTGCACGTGTACTTTGTGTTCACAGCAACTGCTTTAAATCGTCACCGTAGTTACCAGCCTGATACAGTTTCCACGACAACCCATTCTCTTCTTCATCTGCAGACAGACCTGTCTGTCAGAAACCTGTCTGTCAGACAAAGGGAGGGTGACGGAGGGGATGAAAAGCACAGAGAGCAACAACAAACAAACAAGCAAAACCACTGCACACACATTCAAATGTGCACTGTGGACAATTTCATGTGGTGCAGTAGTAGTATTCTTTTCTTTAATTAGATGACAAATAATTACAATTATAAACTGTCTCTCAGCAGAGAAGGGAAAGACAGAAAGCAGAGCAGACTGACCAACTGTGAACACATAAAGCACGTTTTACTTGCATTAGTAACGGTGTGAATGCATGTTGCCTTCTGTCCTGTGAAACAAAGAGCAGAGTCAGGGTCTGGATAACCCTGATGGACCTCCTCATAATATTCTTGTTCTAATTTCACAGACTAAAACCTGAGGATATGTAATGCAGATAGGATCTGGATATCAGAATAAGCTGACTGCCTACAGTGAAGACTTGTGGCCGCTTTGTTCAGCTGGTTAAACAGTAACCAATCAGAGCTTAGATGGCAGGATTAAGAATGGGTACGCCATTTTCCTACGTAGCTAGCTAGTAGAGCTAGACTGAGAAACTGGCCAGGGTGACAGGTCAGATAGGTGGATATTGGTCAATATTAACTTACTGTAGATATATTGGGGTCAGTGTGTATGTCAGCTAACAAGTGTTAGAGAAGAGGTTATTTCAAAGCAGTATCATATTTCCATAGCATTACATAATACATGTTTACTTCTTCCAATGAGTACACAATTTCAATGTAATTAATAAACTACGAGAGAAAGTCCCTTATAAATCACAAAGACTTTGCTTTTAATAACTTAGTTCTTCAGATAAAACTGTACAATAAAGACGCCATTGCTGTTTATAGACAGATCAACTTGTGTACAGCATCGAGCTGGTATCATACGTGAGGATGGACACGTGTGTGTGTGCATAATGTATGCATGATGCAGTCCCAGCAGGAGCTTGACTGTGGTGGAGCTGAGCCTGCCTCTGCCAACACACATAAAGCTGCTTATCACATATGCACCGAGAGGCTCCACATTAGCAGAATGCATGTCCTTCAACTGCTGGAAGTAGCACGAAGCACACAGAATTACCTGAAAACGGCTTCACTGCTGGCTTTAGGGGGAGTGTCCATCGTGTAGCTACACATTTAATCAAAATCCAGCTCACTGTGCTGCTAAAGATCACACACTCACTCACCAACTATCTGACTGACAGAAAACCCATCGCTTCACGATTTTGCTTAATTGGTGGGTTAAGATTTGCTTGCTCCTAATGGCTTCAGAATATTAAAAATGTACGGCAATAGGTTCGTTCCCAAATTCCCATGAGCAAATCTCCTCTGATCCTCATTTCATAAACAACAAAATAAACAAGACAAATGAGGTGAAACTGCTGTGACTTCGACTTATTTTAAACCTGCAGAATCTGGCAGATTAACAGATTTAGATGAATGATCAGAGAGAGAGAGCGATAGTGGCCAATTAAAATGTTTTTTCATACAAACAAACGTGCTATAAAAGGATATTCTGTATTCCAACAGTTCCTGCTTCTCCTCATCCCTGCGCTGCTTCTCCATCAGACACTGTTGCCGGGAGACCTCGTCCAGGAAGCTGCTCTCATCCTCGTCCAATCCTCTCACCATGTTCTCTGTCACCATGGAAACAAACATGCTCTCAAAACATGGCAGTGGAGTGACTGCAATTTTCAGAAAACAAATCTTAACAGTTTATTTGAAATCCGCACACAAGTGACCTTCATGGAAAAAGAAAATGCTGAAATCGAACCGCCCTCCGAGGTTATAGACCACCCAGTGGCACCTGAACTAATACTGCTGTAAATACAGAGCAGAGATCATTAAATGTAGCAACACAACGGTTGATTAGTAAATTAATATATACTATCTAAAAAACAAAGAAGTGATTAGGCACTAAGAGTAATATCAGCTTGCCTATAAAACTGAAGGGGTACTCTGATGACTGAAGTGGTGTTATAGTCCTGTTGGGCGACTTGTGAAAGACAGATTCAGAAAGAATTATCAAAATCGATGCACCAGAGGCTGCTGCAAAAAACGACTGATGCTTCAAAGACGCTGGATCCTACATTTCCCATAATGCAACTGACTAGCCCCTCATCAGCGGTGATCCATTAGCACCAATACTCTTCCAACACCTGCAGTCACATGCATGGGACAAACAGCTCCAAGGGGCTACAGGAGCTCAGGACTCCACTGGGTTCCTTTAATGCACAGTCAGGTAGTTCAGTCCAGTGCTCAGACCCCTTCAAACATTAATAGGGAAGAGAAAACAAGCTCCACATTCATTCGTGGACATTTGTGTACTTTTTAGGAAAAACAATGGCTAATCTGTATTCTGTATATCTGTATTTAAAGGAAACCATATGAGAGGTTTAGAGGGCAAATGTCTATTTGGTGGAACTGCTTCCAAATCATAGACATCTGAGACAGGACGAGAGGCTCCAACATAGCTTTTCTGTCAACAGGAATGAGCCAGAAAGGTTGTGAACATCAGTCTTTAACAATGTGACGTCTTCTATCAACTTATTGTAGGATTTTCATGTAAAGCCTTAATGTATGTAATGTAAGAACCTAGTGACTACAGCTGTCAGTTTAATGAAATGAAATGGCCCCATCCTTTAGACTCCAGGCCCCTGTTTGCTATGCAGGTCTTCTGACTGAACAAGTTGGTGAAGTGCCTCGCCGTGAGAAAGCATAGTAGCATGAAAAAAGATAAGTTCTGAGTTTTGTGGACCATCTTTTGTGGCCCATCCTGGTCTGATAAGAAAAGAGCAGTAGTTACATGTGTGAAAATGTAGAAAATGAGTGCTGGAGTGGACTGATAAGCATGTAATAGTAAATTCTTGCCATGACTGTTGATCTTTATGAGCCACTGGCTCTTTTTCTGGGTGGAGTAGCAGAGGAAAAGAGTGAATTCAAACCTAGACAACAACAAAAAAAATAAAAGTGATGGCAGACATATCAAAGAGGAGCAAAGACCCACTGAATTTGAACTGTTCTTCATAATCCTCTTGTTTCTTGTCTTTCTGCTCCTGCAGTCGCTCAAAAAGGGAACGGGGGTCATACTCCTCCTCCGGCGCCTCTGAGAGTACACAAACAAACGTGTGTATGTATGCGCAGATATGTATTTTGGAGGTTTGGTGTATTTTGGATGTGTGTGTATGCGTACGTGTTCTTACCCTCTGGATCGTCAGGTTTCCTGACTTTCTCCCATTCCTCCTGCCTCTTCTTCCTCTTCTCATCGAGCTCAGCTTCCGACACAAACTTCCTGCTGAGGTCCACGCCTGCTGCCCCTCCCCCTGCCATTACAGCTGACCTTCACAACACACAGACACACCTGACATCTTAGCAATTCATTGTTTTTTACTTAAGACTGAACAGTCTGTTTTCGCTGGACCCTGATGGACTACTAGATGAAGATGTTTCTAACAGTGTTTTTTTTTCTCTGGGTACCCACGCTGAGAATTCATGGACTCAACAGATTTATTCTTTGTCTATGAAGTCCAGGAAAAGACTGAAATCAATCCACCAAAGCAGCCTGAGAGTACAACTCAAGGATCTGCTGAATAAACACAACCTGCATGTGCAAACTCCCAATGGACAGGGCAATAACATTCATTTGTCTTTACGCTATAGAGGCTGCAGTACTTATATAATCTGTTTCTACATAGCGTACCACCATTAGAGCTTAGTAGTTACACTTAGCTATGTATCAGAGCTGCTAAGGTGTAATGTGAGAGGAGATGCACATCTTGCCTTATCAGAAAAGAAAATCTACAAAACTACAGACTTCTCCTGACATTTAGATGTATTGCCATCCTATTTATCATATTATCTTGTGTTGGATTCATGTAACTGTAGTAACGAACCAAGGTGATGAACCAAGGTCCCATTCAACAGATCACATCCCTGAAATGAGTCAGTCACAGATGTGTCACCATGGTTTCATTACCTGTGATGTCCTATTGAGAATATATGGAAACTGAGGAGAGATGCAGCAGGAGAGAAGTACACACAGATGGTGTAAATTGTGAGAAAACTATTTATTGTTGAACAATAGTTTAAACTCCACAGTGATGTTTAAGTTCTACATTTTAATGGGGTTTGTGATGGTGCAGTTACTTATTAGTTGTATCACTTAGGTGGTGACACACTGCTGCAGTGAGATAAGGAAAAAGACCACAAATGTGAACCAAAACAACAATTATGTAACCACAGCATGTGAGATTTGTTTAAGCTGATTTTTTTTATAGTGCTATTTCACTAAACATTGACAGACTGTGTAAGCTGAAGTCAACCTGCAGGCCTTTGGCTCCACCATGTGGCCATCCTTGATCGTCACATGTAGGTGAACCAAACCTATTTAAAAGAACTTTCCTCCAAAGGAGACAGCTCAGGAAAACCACACGGGTGTCACAACCGATCTGCAATGAAGAGCCGACCGAGGTAAACACGGGTTAAGTGCGATGGACCCACGCCTTTGGTTATTATCGGCCCTGTTGATTCACTCTCCGTCACCAAAGGCGACGATAACAGCGTTAGCCGCTAATGGTTAGCCTTCAAAGCTAGCGGACACACTCGGCTAATGTTGCAGTTTATCGATGCAGCGAACAGTGAGCAGCACAGCAGTCAGCCTCGCTCACTTTCTGATGCACTTTAAACCCCCGAGCTCTCACATTAAAGCTGAGGTGCCCTGTGTGCTAGCGTTAGCCTCGTTAGCATCCACGGCAGCTGCAGTCACCGCCGTCAGCCACCGGACACCGTGTCACGGTGCAGGAGCCACACGGTCAGAGGCACAAGCAGACACACTCCAGTCTCCGCCAGTGGCTGCTGCACACCATGTTAAAGCATTTCTGTGCTACTAGAACTTACCAAGCTCGGCTAGTCGATATGGTAACACTGCTCCAATTCAATGACTTCTTCGTCTCTGTGTGTATTGACGGGTCACAAACTAACTTTACGGTGCAGAGCGCCACCTACCGCACCGTGGCATTAAACCACAGACGTGCTAATTGAAGATAAACTACACCGTATTTCCTTATAACACCTGCATCATATAACCTACCAACCCCCGTCTGTCTCATAACTATATATCTTCATGCCTCCCTCTCTTAATTATGTTAACAACAATGCATGATAATATCTACCACATCCTCCAGTTTTACACCGCTGACATGGATTTGATTGACTTTTCCCTGTGACACATGACCTGGAGTAACCTGCATGTACTAACCCAAACCTTCCTCACGTAATGGATTAGCCAGCTCCTCTGTGCAGTTAGATGCCTCGTGTTTAAACCGATCAACATGAACTGACTTCTGTATATTATTAGAATACCTCCCTTTACGGTCTGTCAGACGTTAAATCATTCCAATGAATCTCCAATACTTCCCTTTATCATATGAGCAGTGACCCAACAAAACTGCACCACCACACCCATCAACATTAAAAGCATAATGTGAATTTCTAACACAAGTTAATTTCTGACTGTTTGCCTTGATGATACACCTCTGAGAGCTGCTGTTTAATGGCTGTACTCGCTCAATGCACCAAAGGCCAAAAATAATTTCTGCTGAAAATATCAACAGTGTATCAGCCAGTTTGTGAGACACACTCATATTAAATTCTGGTATATATTTACCTTTTCCTGCATGCCCATCATCAGGAGTCCTCTGAATATACTGCTATATATAATATGATGAATGTCACCTGTCACTGTCCACCTCCTCTTTTCTTCTAGGAGCTGTAACATTTGGATCCATCCATACATCCATACATCCATAACCAGTGGTGAATTATTAGATCTTATTAGTGCCCGTTGTATATTTGACAGTGATACTTTATCAGCCCCACAGTCATAACCACACACATCCCTCATGAGATTCAAAGCTTTCTTTACAGTTTTGTTTCTAGATGAAAATTCCACGTGTTTTTTTTCATCAAACCATAAACCTTTAACATGCGAACACTGCCCCTCTCTCTAAAGGTTGTCCTCATAGAAATATGGTGATGCTAATTGGTGCTTTTAACATGGTTCAGCAACTGAAGCCTTCCACCTTTCAGCAATCAGTGAAGCACGTTTAATCACATGATTAACATTTCCCCCTCTTTTTGGATCATCCTCATATAACGCACCACTTACAGTATGTCTCTGTTCACGTGCCTAAATATACTGTTTATCGTAAAAAATTAGGTATCCAGTCATTCAGATTTCCTTCCATACAAAGCTGACTCATTTTAATCAGTGGCCCTTCTTCTTTCCACATAGAATCATTTGCCTTTTTGATATCTAAGAACACAACTGCCTTTATTGTTTTTTTTTAACATCATCATTCCTCTTCACCTAACTTCATAGGATCCACTTCACCATGGTCATAGCAGTCCTTTGTGCCATAACAGGTAAACTCATCTACGATTGTCCCTTAATCTACATAAATGTGATGTTAAAGCTAAAGACCAATAGTTACCTGCACTAACTGGGTCCTTATCTTATCTGGTTTTACAAAAGGACGTATCAGAGCACTTTCCCACCCATGAGGAAGTTTCCCTTCATCTCAGATCTTGTTGAACAAAAACATTCAAAATGTTATTAAGTAAGGGTTTAAATATTGCAGAACATACAGTGGGGCAAAAAAGTATTTAGTCAGCCACCAATCGTGCAAGTTCTCCCACTTAAAAAGATGAGAGAGGCCTGTAATTTTCATCATAGGTACACTTCAACTATGAGAGACAGAATGAGAAAAAAAAATCCAGAAAATCACATTGTCTGATTTTTAAAGAATTTATTTGCAAATTATGGTAGAAAATAAGTATTTGGTCAATAACAAAAGTTCATCTCTATACTTTGTTATATACCCTTTGTTGGCAATGACAGAGGTCAAACGTTTTCTGTAAGTCTTCACACACTGTTGCTGGTATTTTGGCCCATTCCTCCATGCACATCTCCTCTAGTGATGTTTTGGGGCTGTCGCTGGGCAACACGGACTTTCAACTCCCTCCAAAGATTTTCTATGGGGTTGAGATCTGGAGACTGGCTAGGCCACTCCAGGACCTGGAGTTTGGAGTGTGACTGTTTGAGGTTGTGGACAGGTGTCTTTTATACTGATAACCAGTTCAAACAGGTGCCATTAATACAGGTAACGAGTGGAGGACAGAGGAGCCTCTTAAAGAAGAAGTTACAGGTCTGTGAGAGCCAGAAATCTTGCTTGTTTGTAGGTGACCAAATACTTATTTTACCGAGGAATTTACCAATTAATTCATTAAAAATCCTACTATGTGATTTCCTGGATTCTTTCCCCCCATTCTGTCTCTCATAGTTGAGGTATACCTATGATGAAAATTACAGGCCTCTCTCATCTTTTTAAGAGGGAGAACTTGCACAATTGGTGGCTGACTAAATACTTTTTTGCCCCACTGTAATATGTCTTGTCCAGGAGCAGTTTGTCCATGACCATCCAGGCCCCCTTTCAGCTCGCACACTGACTTCTAAATCCCAACAAGAATCCATTTTATCCCTGATCACTGCAGTTTTCTTTTAATATCACTCCTTTTCCCCGGCTATGCCTTTTCTGCGAGTGGTTCCCACTGTGCACTCGTGCAAACATTTTCCCAGGCAAATTAGCCTTTTCCTCATTAGTTATCGCTAATTGTTTACCGTCAGCTAGAACAGGAATGTGAACGGGTCAGTTTTTCCCACCCATTTTCTTTAACACCATCCAACCCTCATTAATTGGATGTCACCTCTTATTCTTCAGCAAATTACCTTCATGCATTTCTCTTTGTCGATTTAATGAGTTCCCTAATCTTTAGCTTTCTTTCTTTCTTTGATAACATTTTCTTGATTTCAATTCTTTCCTACCATTTTAAAAGCTTGCCACGTTCATCATTCCACTAAGCTACATCTTTCCTTTCACCACTTATTTTACTTGTTGGAAATACAAAGATGCTGTAATTATCTTACCTGTAAGTGTCTCTGTGCATTCATCTGCATTACCCTCCATATTTATACTCCCTCCTAATTCTCCACAGTATCCCTTAAATTCATCCTGTTGAGCTTCAGGAAAACACCTGCATCTGAAAATGTTTTTTATCTGAAGAGCAGAAGACTGGGAGGCAATCACTACTAATTGTGGAGATGTTTGCACTTACTAGTAGAAGATCTAAGCTTGTGATCATCTTTCTTACTATGCACCACCTCCATTCTTCAAACAAACCAACAATCCATCATCTGTCAAGTCTTCAATACATTTTTATCTGTGTAACTGCTTCCTATAAATAGTTTGATGGGCGTGAATTATAAAAGTTATCCAGTATAATGTTGCCCTCTGATCAGCAAATTTCAATACCCACTCATTCTTATTTATTTGGCCCACTCATTACTTTCTTCCACTGCACTGACAAGCCATGACGTAATGTTGCGCTTTGTGATAAACTGTGGAACCAATTTAACAACAGAGATTGTTAGTATAGGAGACAGTTGGAGACAAAGCCTGCCAGGATAAATATCTTGTAAGATATTAGCGCTGGTTTTGGTCTCTCCTTGTTTGCAGATGATGTCGCAATCTGGGGCAGAAATATTCAACACTTAATTGAGTTAGTGCTGGAAGCGTTGGATAAAATAGGTGATTGGGGAGGCAGATTTATGATAGAAAAAACACAGTATGTCATATGTGGGAATAGTGAATGTCAGCATGGACAGGCAGTGGAGAGGGTAAAATGGTAAAGGTTACATGTCTGTACTTGTATAGTGACTTTGTAGTCCTTTTGACCACTCAAAGTGCTTTAGCACTACATTTACAGTCACATTCACTCAGTCACACACTGATAGGAGGTTCCCAACCCACCACCATCAGGAGGGAACTAATCATTCAAACACTCACACACTGAGGCTGTGCTACAGGAGCAAGTTTGCCGTTCACTGTCTCGCCCAGGGACACTTTAACATGCGGACTGGAGGAGCTGGGGATCGAACTGTGATGCAGTCCCTCTCAGGGAGGATATGGGGTGTTGGCCAGCCAGGGTATGCAATTAATAATTTACAGAGCAAAGATAAGATCAAGATTAGACTATGTGTATTTATGGGTGAACAACAGTCAGAGCAGCTCTCAACAGACTGGATGTAGTAGGAGCAAAAGCACTGAGCTCCGGACATCTGCTTCATGTTAAGTGTATAGAGTGTATCAGTTAATAAACAGGTGGAGAGGCTGGAGGCAAGGAGAGGTAGGGGTGGCCCCTTCAATTCACTCAATTTTACCCACTGGCATACCAAACTGGCATGTGGAGACAGGACATTTGTTCAGTGACACCCTGAGGTGGTCTACTGTCATTCTGACTATTTATTTACACTATTGAAATGACAAAACCTTGATTTTTAAAGTTGTTGTTTTTTCCTGAAATGCACCTTGCATGTTTAGATTCTTATTATTATTTTAATTTTTTTTACTTATGTATTTTTAAAGTGTATTTATTTGTGTTTTTATGTATTATTGACTAACTGGCTGGTTTATGTAAATCTCGCTGAGTGGAGCGTAGCTTCCCCCGTATTGGCTGGTCAGAGGAGGCAGGGCTTCCAGCTGAACCTCACATGGAAAGCAGGCAATTGCCCAATTCCCTCAGTCGAGTCCAGTCCATCCGTCCGTCCCACCATGCTTCTCTCAATCCTCCTGCTGTGGCTCTGCGTTTTCTTCATCATCCTTCAGCTGAAATCCCGGAGGCCCAAGAACTTCCCACCGGGCCCCTTCGTCCTGCCGGTGCTGGGGAACCTGTTGCACATGAGCCTGGAGAACCCCCTGAAGGACTTTGAGAGGGTAAGACAAACGCTGAAACTCACGATGCTGTTCATCCAATGCTTAAAATTGTCACAGCATAGATGCGCTTACTATTTTCAGTAGGCTACTTAAATGTGTCTAAAATGGTTAAATAGTCGTTGTAAAGGTCGTATAGTGGCCGCTGTGCTGCTGCAGCTGTAGACTGTTGGTGAAAGCCATTGGTAGGAAGTGTGAAAAGCCTCCAGAGGCTTTATCTGAACAATATGTGTCTGAAGTGAAAGGTTACTCCCTTGTGCTGTTTACACATGGCCCTTGTGTGTGCAGAGCTGAATACACTCCGATGAGTGGTGGTGATCATACAAATAGGGCTTTTTCTATGCATCACATACAATGAATGGCTCCAAAGTCTTGTTAAGCCAGTAGTTTTGAGGAGGATTGTGAGAGGCCAATGCAATGTAGGTAAAAGGGATTCGTTTTGTGTTGCGCAATATTAAGAAAAAAATCCTTTTTAAAGACAGCCACCTGCCCCTTAGAGAAACGGTGTCCTGGAGGACGATCCACAGATGTCTGAAGTAATCAGGACAAGGTTTCCCGAAAGAGACGTTGCTGTTGATACGCTACAGATACAAGCAAAATCCACCCCAGAGGTCCTGAAGTGGCGGTTAAAGTCTGAGCACTTATCTCAGTGCTGGGCAATACTACCCAAAGCTATCTGCATGTCTATACCTCCAGGGTGGAGGGACAGACTCTCCAAGGCCAGGTGCAATGCATTCAAACATTCATCTGTAGTGTGTGCAGTGAAGTCAGTAATCCTGTAATTTGTTTTTTGTGTTTCTTATTGTTTTTATTATTATTTTAGTGTTTCTGAATATTCCTCTTTCTTAATCTGCTTGGTTGGTGGTTGAGTCCGCTCTGCTGTGTCTGGACGCTGCAAGGCAAACCTCCCATGTGAGACATTAAAGACGGTGCTGAACTAAGAGGGCAAATGTTTTTGGGATTTCAGCGAATTGGCCATTAAACTAGTAATATGCAGGTTATGTATAATTGAAACGCTGCCATGTCATCATGTCCTCTCCCAGCTGAGGAAGACCTATGGAGATGTCTACAGTCTGTTCATCGGGCCCAAACCAGCCGTCGTCATCAGTGGGCTGAAGGCCATGAAGGAGGCTTTAGTAACAAAGGCCACTGATTTTGCCGGACGACCCCAAGACTTGTTTGTCAATGACACCACCCAGAGGAAAGGTACAACATGGGGCAGCAGATGTATTATCAAACTTAACATAAGATAAGATAAGATGGACTCTATTGATCCCCCAGCGGGGGAAATTTGCATGTTACAGCAGCAACAAAGGCCGGGGGAAAGATAAGCAGTAATAGAAAAAATAAGCAATAGTAGAAAAATATTGTAATATTTACACTATGTACACCTTTCACTCTTAACATGTCAGTAATGTCTCTTTTTATGTACTGGATGTAGGGGTAGCACCATTAGCAGTATAACAGCATGTCTTGATAAAAGGTTTGGTCACAGTGCAGTTTAAGTTCATATTGCCAACATTATTATTAAGTGAAAATGAGCTTTTTAACTCAAAAGGAGGGAAAATGAGGAAAACACACAGGCAAGGGTTAAAGTCCATTTATAAGTGAACTCTAACTCAAAGGCAGAATGAGTAGGATTTGTTGTCGTCAGGTAATTTGTGGATAACCTCCCTTCCATAAGAGCCTATAGATCATTTAATGTGAGCTGTCCCTGCAGCAGTCAGGTAGGAGGGGAGGCATGGAAACATGAGACTGAAGGGATATTGTAAAATTCATTCATCTGTTCTTTATGGGTTTATGACTATTGGTAGTGTGAAAGAAATATTTGATCATTTTTATCATATTAGATTCAACACCGAGTCCTCTAAGTGTCCTCCATAAACAGTGCCACTCGAGTTATCACAGGCCTTCTCGGCATTTAATGTCTTTACAGCACATGGTGTAACAATGTCCGTGGAAAAATGTCACATGTGAAGCGGTCTATGTATATTGTCACCCGCGAGGTACAACTTAATTAGTGTTAACATGCTGTTACGGCGCAAAATATCCTCCATCCGTTCTAAGCTTTGTTGACCCAGTAGATTTTGCACCCATGAATCACACATGTTAATGGTTCAATGCCAAAGTCGAACAGATAGTGACTATAAATAAATGTCACTGATTTGGATCTTGTTGCACAATCATGTCTCAGGTTTGGAAGTAAATAAAGAAATAAAGTACTGTTGAGTAAACGATAAAGCTGGGTAGAAAGCTCTGGAACAGGACAGTAATGATTTATCTGATATATATATGTTGACAAAATGTTCCATTAGTTGACCTGTAGGCTCACACTGTATGCTCTTTGTAGGAGTGATTCTGGCAGATTATGGCTCCAGCTGGAGGGATCATCGTCGCTTTGCTCTGATGACCTTAAGGGACTTTGGTCTGGGGAAGAATTCCATGGAGGACAGGATTCACGGAGAGTTACAGTACATCATTAATACACTGGAAAAGAGCGCCGGTATGTCCTCTGAGGGTCCTGATACAGGAGGCAGAGTTAACTTCAATCAGTGACAGACATCTGAACACCTCAAATACTATAAGCATCCGGCTATAAGGGAAGGAAGGTGATGTGAAGGGTTTGTGTGCAGTTTGTTAGCCTGTTCCAAACAGGCGTTGCACTAGTTAATTAATAACATTACAAGGTAGATTTTGGTCATACATTTCCATCCATTGTCAGTGGGTTGTCTGGAGTTCCTTCCTCCATTGTGTTCCATTGCACTTCATCTTTCTGTCACTTGCTGAATTTTGCATTGTTGTATTGTAAGTTTAATGTTCTGTGTCTGACTTTAGTTTATGTTCTGTCTTTTACAGGCAAACCCTTCAGTCCTCAACTAATGTTTCACAACGCGGCCTCCAACATCATCTGCCAGGTTCTGTTCGGCACACGTTACGAATATGATGACGACTTCATCAAAGTGATTGTTCAGTGCTTCACAGAGAATGCCAAGATAGCCAATGGACCATGGGCTATGGTGAGTCTCACCAGGCTCAGAAATATCAGCAAAACTGAGAATCTATATGCTACACTCTGTGAGGCTCCACTTAATGGTACTTTGAGCTAAATGTTTGCATCTCACTCAGTAACAATACGCTGATGCTTAGCAGGTATAATGTTTACATTTTAGTGTGGTTGTCATTAGTTTTGCAGGTACACTCCCCTCCAAAAGTATTGGAACAGTGAGGCCAATTCCTTTATTTTTGCTGTAGACTGAAAACATTTGGGGTTGACATCAAAAGATGAATATGAGACAAGAGATCAACATTTCAGCTTTTATTTCCAGGTATTTACATCTGGATCTGATACACAACTTAGAAGTTAGCACCTTTTGTTTGAACCCACCCATTTTTCATGTGAGCAAAAGTATTGGAACATGTGACTGACAGGTGTGTTTTGTTGCCCTGGTGTGTCCTATTACATTGATTATTCAAACAATAAATAGCGCTGAATGTCTACGTTCAGTTTCAGATTTGGGTTTTGCCTGTGCAGACTGCATTTATAGTTAGAGGCGTAACCAACAAGAAAACCAGAGAGCTGTCCATGGGTGAAAAACAAGCAATTGTGAAGCTGAGAGGAGATGGAAAATCAATCAGAGTCATTGCACAAACATTGGCCATAGCCAGTACAACTATTTGGAATCTCCTGAAGAAGAAACAAACCACTGGTGTACTAAGTAACAGACGTCGAACGGGTAGACCAAGGAAAACAGCAGCAGTTGACGACAGAAACATTGTGAGAGCTGTAAAGAAAGACCCTAAAACAACTGTTGACATCAGCATCAACCTCCAGAGAGCAGGAGAGAAGGTGTCACAGTCTACTGTTCGCAGAAGACTTCGTGAACGAAAGTACAGAGGCCACACCAGAAGATGCAAACCACTCATTAGCAAGAAGAATAGGAAGGCCAGGCTGGAATTTGCCAAAAAGTCCAGAGACAAGCCTAAAAATTCTGGGACAAAGTTTTATGGACTGATGAGCCAAAGATGAACCTTTACCAAAGTGATGGAAAGGCTAAAGTTTGGAGAAAGAGAGGATCTGCTCATGATCCCAAACATACAAGCTCATCTGTGAAACACAGTGGAGGTCATGTCATGGCTTGGGCTTGCATGGCTTCTTCTGGGATGGGCTCATTCATCTTCATTGATGATGTAACACATGATGGCAGCAGCAAAATGAACTCAGAAGTCTACAGAGACATTTTGTCTGCCAATTTAAAGAAAGATGCAACCAAACTGATTGGGAGATCCTTCATGGTGCAGCAAGATAATGATTCAAAACACACTGCCAAAACAACAAAGGAGTTCATCAGGGGCAAGAAGTGGGAGGTTTTAGACTGGCCAAGTCAGTCTCCAGACTTCAACCCTGTAGAGCATGCATTTTACCTGCTAGAGAGCAGACTGAAGGGAGAAACCCCCCAAAACAAACCACAACTGAAAGAGGCTGCAGAAAAGCATCACAAAAGCAGAATGCAAAAGTTTGGTGATGTCAATGGGTCACAGGCTTGATGCAGTTATTGCAAGCAAAGGATTTGCAACTAAATATTAAGTCTTTTCACGTTAATCTATTTTAAGTCTATCTGTTCCAATACTTTTGCTCACCTAAAAATTTGGTGTTCCGTTACAAATAATGCTATCTTCTAAGTTGTGTATCACATCCAGATGTAAATACCTGGAAATAAAAGCTGAAATGTTGATCTCTTGTCTCATATTGATCTTTTGATGTCAAACCCGAATGTTTTCAGTCTACAGCAAAAATAAAGGAACTGGCCTCACTGTTCCAATACTTTTGGAGGGGAGTGTGTGTGTGTAATATGCTTCAAAGAGCAAGAGTTGTTCACAACAGCGCTGCTGATGTTTGCATGCGGTTACATAACACATTGCCCTTGTCTGTGCAGAGTTGAATACCTGTGTTCTTGGACAACATCCAATGAGCGGTGCAGGTCATACAAAGTAGGCGGCTTCTATGCATCACGTACAATGAATGGCTCCAAAGTCTTGTTAAGCCAGTATATGTGAGGACGTTTGAGAGATCCCAGTACAGTGTAGGTGAAAGGGATTCGTTTTGTGTTGTTCAACACATTTAACCTTTTTAAAAACCTCCCTCTAGAGACACGGTGTTGTCGAGGACGATCTACAGGCCAGGTGTAATAGATTCAAACATTCAGTTCATATCTTAGCTTAGTTGGCTTAAGTTTTGCAGGTCCAAAGAATTGGACAAACTGAGGTTGTGATCTGAAGGTGGTGCTGGAGGACAAGTTACCGATTCATCCTGAGGGGGACATTAATGTCTGTGCAAAATTTCATGACAGTGCATCCAATAGTTGTCAGAAGATCAGAATGAATAAAAACACAAAACACCTGTAGACGGGGACACGTTGAAGAGGAGGGTTTGGATGAGGTGGTTTGCCAACGTCATTCCTCAGAATCCCCTTTAGGCCTTGAATTACTGCAGTTTCAAACCATCCATAGTTCTGAAAAACTTCAGGGGTAGCTGTCGGCGTCTTGGTTATTTCTCGGGTTGATTCAAGTAAATAAATAAAGATTGATTGATTGATTTGAGTTGTTTTCTCCAGCTTGACAAATGTCCTCTACTCGCCTCACAGACTTTTAGTGTGCAAATGAACCCACTGAATAATCCTCTCCAGCAGTTACTAACTACTACTACTATTGCTTTGTCTCCTTTTACAGCTGTATGACTCTCTTCCCATGATTCGTAGCCTGCCCCTGCCCTTCATGAAGGCCTTCAAGAATGTTGAGGTATGTTAATTGGGCCTAGAGATTTACTATAAATATTTACCATCACGTATGAAAATTGAAAAAAAAAAAGATTACATTGAGCATTAAACTTGAAAGAGAAAAAATGATCAATGGTAAAATGGATTTTTTTCTCTGACCTCACACACACATACAGTATATACTGACAAGCAACATATATACACGCTGCCCGTAGAAAGAAAAAATATATTCAATATCTACAAATTATGAATGCTTGCTTATGTTTTTCAGACTTGTCAGGGTCTTGCTATTGGCCTGCTGAATGAGCACAAGAAGACCAGAGTTCCTGGAGACCCACGAGACTTTATGGACTGCTATCTGGATGAACTGGATAAGGTGTGTGTGTGTGTGTGTGTGTGTGTGGCACGTGTGTATACGAGGCCCTAGAAGTGTCAGCTCAAACCAAGCACTTGCATTGCGTTTGTGTGTGTGGTAGCGACTGACAGTAAGGTATAACCGCAGTCAAAGTCTGTTTGTCGCTTTTCAGAGAGGCGATGATGGCTCTTCATTTTCAGAACAGCAGCTGACTATGTATGCTCTAGATCTCCACTTTGCTGGGACTGACACTACCTCCAACACCCTGCTTACTGGTTTCCTCTACCTTATGACCTACCCACACATACAAGGTGTGCCTCCACATGGAAATATGGGTTGTTCATTTTCTGCCATTGGCTCTCTTGTCTTTTATTTACAATTTGTATCTAATCATCCATCCATTTTTCATGCCCAGGAATTCTTTCTATGACAGTCATAAACAGAATAGGCATTTAGGACACGTGTCAAAATGTCTTTTGGGAAAAAGGCCTATAGTTGTCAAGATGCAACCTTGGATGTGCCCTTTGCTGCAAGTAGGGATAAAGCTCTCACTCCTGTTTTACAAGGATAGTATGTCATAGCAACAGCTAAGCCACTGCACATTACTGCAGTAAAGGCACAAGTTTTGTCCCCTCTGCCACAGTGGTGCTGAATTCCATTGCTCACTAATGACTTTACTGTATAGTCTGTATAAATGCATCGTTGTGGTAGGTTGTTGTTTGCGTCTGTGCACTGGAGGCAAACATAATGCACACTCTGTGGAAGATTTTCCCTTGGAGGGACAATGAAAATACCCTGAGGGATCTTCTGTAGTCCACAAAGCACATGCAGATTTGATGGGTGCTCATTACCATCCAGGATTCTGCCAAGAACAAAGAGCAGCTCCAGGTCCCTCTCCTCCTTTTATGTAAGGTTCGACAATTAGCTACAGTCTCCACTCAGGCTTTCCAACACGGATCTCTTTCACAGAGGACGTCTGGATGTTTCACTTGGTCAGCATTATCACTGTTAGTGTCCTTATGTCCACACCAACAATACATTCCCACTCTACGGATAGACGTTTGCAGTGATTATCATAAATATCCACCTTCCTCGGTGTAGCTGCACTAGCATTTATCTCTCCACTGTCTGTCTCAGAGCGCTGTCAGCGGGAGATAGACGAGGTGTTGGGGGGAAAGGATCGGGCCTGTTTTGACGACAGGCACAACATGCCGTACGTGCAGGTATGTCATCGGACATTTCATCTGTCATTTCATGTGTTCATTGGGTCTGAGAGGCATATTTGTTAGAGTGACATCATTCTGTTTCAGGTAGGGGCTCATTTGCAAAAGTGTCAGTCAATAAAACTGGCGAGGGAATCCATTTATGTCAGTTTGCTCTGCTTATTACCACAGGCCTTCAGTGATAATGTTTATGTAAATGAAAATTGCTCCATGAGCTTGGTGATTCACAAGAATCGCTGCTTTTAAACAAACATTTATTAGGGTCTTTTTCCAATGGTTGTCATCATATTGCTGGCAGGTTTCCATTTTGGAAGTTTGGAAGTAGGTGTGCTTTGTGGCTGAGTTTAAGAACATAATAAATCTCTGTCCATCCAGGCTGTGATCCATGAAATACAGAGGATAGCCAACACTGTTCCACTGAGCGTCTTCCACTGCACGATTAAAGACACAGAGCTCATGGGATACTCCATTCCCAAGGTAAGAACCAACTGGCACTGGGTCGTTTTTGCATAAGCACCTTTTATCGCTTACATTCTGTTTTATATATGATATTAGGCTGTTTATATTTATAGGATATACAGTTGCAAGAAAAAGTATGTGAACCCTTTGGGATTACTTGGATTTCTGCATAAATTCTTCATAAAATATGTTCTGATCTTCATCTAAGTCACATCACTAGACAAACACAGTCTGCTTAAACTAATACCACACAAAAATGATAAGTTTTCATGTTTTTATTGAACACAACATGTAAACATTCACAGTGCAGGGTGGAAAAAGTATGTGAACCCCTAGGCTTATGACTTCTCCAAGAGCTAATTGGAGCCAGGAGTCAGCCAACCTGGAGTCCAATCAATGTGATGAGATTGGATGTGTTGGTTAAAGCTGCCCTGCCCTATAAAAAACACACACCAGTTTTGAGTTTGCTGTTCTCAAGAGGCATTGCCTGATGTGAACCATGCCTCGCACAAAAGAGCTCTCAGAAGATCTATGATCAAGAATTGTTGACTTGCATGAAGCTGGAAAGGGTTACAAAAGTATCTCTAAAAGCCTTGATGTCCATGTGTCCACGGTAAGACAGACTGTCTACAAATGGAGAAAGTTCAGCACTGTTGCTACTCTCCCTAGGTGTGGTCGTCCTGTAAAGATGACTGTGAGAGCACAGCGCAGAATGCTCAATGAGGTGAAGAAGAATCCTAGAGTGTCAGCTAAAGACTTACAGAAATCTCTGGCACATGCTAACATTATTGTTGACAAATCTACAGTAAGTAAAACATTAAACAAGAATGGAGTTCATGGGAGGACACCACGGAGGAAGCCATTGCTGTCCAAAAAAAACATTGCTGCACGTTTGAAGTTTGCAAAAGAGCACCTGGATGTTCCACAGCACTACTGGCAAAATATTCTGTGGACAGATGAAACCAAAATTGAGTTGTTTGGAAGGAACACACAACGCTATGTGTGGAGAAAAAAATGCACAACACATCAACATCAAAACCTCATCCCAACTGTGAAATATGGTGGAGGGGGCATCATGGTTTGGGGCTGCTTTGCTGCCTCAGGGCCTGGACGGATTGCTGTCATCGACGGAAAAATAAATTCCCAAGTTTATCAAGACATTTTGCAGGAAAACTTAAGACCATCTGTCCGCCAACTGAAGCTCAACAGAGGATGGGTGATGCAACAGGACAACGACCCAAAGCATAGAAGTAAATCAACAACAGAATGGCTTCAACAGAAGAAAATACGCCTTCTGGAGTGGCCCAGTCAGAGTCCTGACCTCAACCCGATTGAGATACTGTGGAATGACCTCAAGAGACCGATTCACACTAGACATCCCAAGAATATTGCTGAACTGAAACAGTTTTGTACAGAGGAATGGTCCAAAATTCCTCCTGACCGTTGTGCAGGTCTGATCTGCAACTACAGGAAACGTTTGGTTGAGGTTATTGCTGCCAAAGGAGGGTCAACCAGTTATTCAATCCAAAGGTTCACATACTTTTTCCACCCTGTACTGTGAATGTTTACATGTTGTGTTCAATAAAAACATGAAAACTTATAATTTTTTGTGCGGTATTAGTTTAAGCAGACTGTGTTTGTCTAGTGATGTGACTTAGATGAAGACCAGAACATATTTTATGAAGAATTTATGCAGAAATCCAAGTAATCCCAAAGGGTTCACATACTTTTTCTTGCAACTGTATATACATAGATATCCTTATTACCTTTCATTGCTGTCATATCTCATTACCTCATTCTGTTTTTTTATATCTATATAAAAAAAGATCTATATACAGATCTGTATGTATATCTTTATTATATTTTCTTATTATATATATATATATACACTACTCACAAAAAGGCTTTCAGGTGAAATTTCACAACAGGTTTGATCCATGAATCGACCAATACATTTCCTGCTTCAGTTAGAATTGGTATTTAAACAGTCCTCCTCATCATGCTGTTCACATTCTGACATCATGAGACCAAGACGACACCTAACAGTTGATCAGCAGCACCTCAACACTGGAGGCTTCAAACAGGAAGTCCTCAGACGGAGGTGTTCACTGAGCTTAGAGGGTCACAGAGTGTCATCAGGAGGTTGGAACAGTGATACAGAGACTGGAAGAGTCACAGAAAGGAGAGGAGTGGACGTCCTTTGGCCACATCCCAATTTATTGAGACACCGAAAATGTTTTGTTGTGGTATACCCACCACTGTTGTTAGCTTTTCTTCAAATAAATTGTTTAAAATGAATAAAATGACCATTGCATGCTTCTACTTAAATGTCCTACTTTCATGATATAATATCACTGTCGCATTAACTTTTTACATTTTCCATATATTTCACCTGAAAGTCGAATATCCCTAACTTTTTGTGAGTAGTGTATATACATTGTTCTGCAACAGAGTTCCCTGCCAAAGCATTTCACATGAGTGCACTGGTGTAAGAGGAGTGAGAGTAAACATCTTGAATAGTGGCAGTGTCGTGGAAAGAAACCTTGCAGTACTGTTTAGCTTTATGTGGTAATAGAAGTTTGTAGCAGTGTTGCAAGTGGAGACAAGTTAAGGTAACCTCTGCAGGCAGCAAAGTCAAATGGGACTTTTCTGCAAATTGTAATTCACATCTAATCACTATTTGCTTGATTCTGAAGGTTTTAAGTGTCTTACTTACTCAACATGTAGGGAAGTAATGGCACAGACATGATTAGCTTTACTTGGCTTAGCGTAGGTTAACGTTAACCTCTTCTCAATGTTATATGCCTTCCTCTAAAAGAAGAAATTCTTTTCGCTTTGTTTTCTCCTTAGGGTACGCTGATCATTCCTAACCTGACCTCTGTGCTGAATGAGGAGGGACAATGGAAATTCCCTAATGAATTCAATCCTGAAAACTTCCTCAATGACCAGGGAGAGTTTGTTAAACCAGATGCCTTCATGCCTTTCTCCGCAGGTATGCGAGCATAAAAACCAAACGAGAGTATGAGTGTCGTTGTGTCAGACCTGCTGTGTCATGCACAGATAGGCCGGGTGTCGTCAAACACTTATCGATGAGGTCTTTTTTTTTTATGCCCCAGGTCCTCGTATGTGTCTCGGAGAGGGCCTGGCTCGTATGGAGCTCTTCCTCATCACGGTGACGCTGCTGCGGAAGTTTAAGTTCATCTGGCCTGAGGATGCAGGAGAGCCAGACTACACACCAGTCTATGGGGTCACTCTGACTCCCAAACCTTATCCCATGAGGGTCCAAGTCAGGGCAACGCAGTGAGGCGGTCTGCAGACACCTAGCAGACATGTGGAGGTTGACCCAAATTAACACCAGCAGCCTTTGAGTGCTATGACAAAATTTCACACAAATGTCTAATAGGATAGAGTGATGAGGTAAGAACATGTTATGTTCCAAAGGTCAAATATGACACAAAACCAATTTTTCTAGCCATTATTCAACGCCATAACTCAGGACCAGAGGAGGAGATTGTGACCATGTTTGACTTTTAGTTGGACACTGAATCGATGACACTAATCTTGAACCTGGGCTTCTGGGGTAAGGACTCAGTCCTTTCTGTACGAACTCAACCAGGTGATCTACTCCATGCTCCTTCATTAAACGCTTTTATTTTTCAGCAGTAATTTTTAACGCTTTTGCAAGGAACAGACAAAAGATGACCTCTTGCCGATAGAGGCGTCGGATCACAAAATGCCTCTATGTGTTGCTCTGGAGGCTGCGGACGAATGATCTATTTTGTTGTTTAATTTGGAGGAGGTGCTGACTTCATTATATGCTTTTACATGTATACTTAAAGCTTGTTCACATATTTAAATAATAGTATTGCACATGTATACTTACATCTTGCTCGTGTATACCAAAATCTGCATTGATTTGTCTTTGATATATATGGAACTGATGAGATGGAGGCCATTCTGACCAGTTTGTCATGTTTTCAGTCTGGTGTGTAACATTCACTGTAACAGTATTTTAATGATATGCATTTATGAGTTAAATAAGTAAATAAACTGCCATATTAATTGTCGCTGCATTTGCATAATCCCACTCGGACAACGAGGAACAAGACAAAAACCTCCTGCGGTGCTGTCACACTGTTAATGCTCAGAGCACGGTACACAAGGCAAAGTTTGTGATGCGCTCTCTCTTCACACCTCGGCTCGCTCCTC
Organism: Pempheris klunzingeri; assembly: GCF_042242105.1. Lineage (NCBI taxonomy): Eukaryota > Metazoa > Chordata > Actinopteri > Acropomatiformes > Pempheridae > Pempheris > Pempheris klunzingeri. Next base: position 23,055,386 of record NC_092016.1, on the reverse strand, counting down.
CTCCTCTACATCTTGCGTGCTTTTGTTATTAAGACAAAGGGCTCAAGCCAAAGGTCAGGATCTTCTGATAACAGTCAAGTGAGCAACATTGTCTTAGTTGAGGCAATCAGGCCTCCGTTACATTATACAGGATCCATACAGTACAAATGCTGTGGCGGTAGGCGGCTGGTGTACCTGGTAAATGTAACTCAGTACATTTTAAGGTAGGTACTGTCTATGCACGTGAGCTGAAGCAGTTTTAGGTGTTGCTGTCCGTGGTGCTGGCCAGATGCCATTTACTCACATTTGTCTCCCAGTCGCCCCTGTTATGAAGAGTTCTCTTAAATTATAATTACTTCCATCTTGTGTCTATTGGTTGTATAGACAACGTGGAATGGATTTGCTAGACTCAGCACAATGCAGTGGACAATTTAATGGTTACAGAAAACCGATGTGTGTATTTTCACTGCAGAAAATCAAAAGACCAAATCTTGTGAATGAACATGGTTATGGGGCCAGAGACAGTGTTATATGCCTACATGTCTGTATGCTCTGGGTATACAAAAGATAAATATTGTAAAAGATAAATCTTGTAAAGTTGATAGCAGCAGACAGGACTGAGGAATGAAGCATGCTCAGTAAGAAATGTTTGGCTTGTGTCCAAAACTTCAGTTGTTTTTTTTCTGTCGGATGTAACTGTGATGACATGGTTGCTGCAGATTCAGGTCAAATCAGTTGCTTGCAAGTTGATGATCTGATGTAGTCACCATAAGCCACATGACTGTGCAAAGGTTGTTTGTGCTTGTGAAGCACATATAATGACAGAGACAGAGGGAGAAGGACAGTGTCAATCAGAATCACGACTTCATCATGTTTGCGTCTGTGGTTCTGCTCTCGGTGGCTGTTTTGCTCATGCTGCTGCTGCTTCAGACCCACAGGGCCAAAAACTTCCCTCCAGGCCCTCGACCTATCCCCATCTTTGGAAACCTGTTGCAGCTCAATCTGGAGAACCCCATTGCAGATCTGGAGAGGGTAAAGTTGAATAACGTCACTAGGAGACCCTACATGCTTATTTCTTTTTATATTGATTTCAATTTCTGGTGCATTATTTAAGATTGAATCATTAAAATTAATGTAAGCAATGTAATGTGAGATTCTATGGGATGGCACAGTTCTGATTATTTTTGCATGTCTTTTAGTGAGATTCATTTAATTTATTTCACACCAGAGGCAGAAAAAGCTGTCTGTCTGTCTGGGGTGCCTTATTCTGTCATCATACACTTGATTATTTAAGAGCATTGAAATCCAGATTTGAATAATGCTTCAATGTGGGGTAGCTTATTTTGTTTTTCTGTTTTTAAATATCTATCAACGTGGTTTATTTTAGTAATATGTGCTTAAAAATAGGGTCACTCATTCTACTGCCGCCATTCCTACTAATCATAACTTGTTAATCATTAATTGGGTCAAGAGTAGCTGGTCATTGCACTTAATATAGGTCAATCACAGTTTCAGTAGTTATAAACTGTGTCTCTGTCCCCAGCTGGCCAAACGCTATGGTAACATCTATAGCATTTTTATTGGTCCCAGGCCCATGGTCGTCATCAGTGGGCTGCAGGCCTTGAAAGAGGCCCTGGTCAACAAAGCAGATGACTTCTCTGGCAGACCCAAAGGAATAATGGTCACTGATGCTGTAATAATGAAAGGTACAGTTTTTGTCTTTTCGTTAACGCAGTGATCATCAACCAGGGAGCACATGCTTGTGCAGGGTCTATTGAGGTTATCAGTAATAAAGTGTTTAAAAGGCATTTAAGAACGTCTGCACAATCTGAAATCTCATATTTCAGCACACTGTAATTACTGTGTGAAACATTGAGTATGACTTACTAGAACATTAAAGAACCTTATTTCCAACATAGTTTTTTAGGTTTTCATTGTTTCCTGGCCATAAGACAAAAGTGGAGAGTCATTTAACTTTGGCTTTGATAACTGATCAATACTTCACTAGAATCTGATTTGATGTGCAGATCTTGCCTATTCTGTAGCAACGTAGAAGTATTATAATTAAACTTTGGAATATTTAGAATCTACACATTACAAGGTTTTATACTGACCCAAATGAGTTTGACAAGTCAGATGAGCCTGCTTGCTTTCAGAATGGAGGTGCTTAAGGTTCACTTCAAGAAAACAAAGTCAAAAGTACATTTTTTAGCAGAATGGTGTGTGTATCGTATTTCTTCATACTTGGAGTGATTTTATTGTTGTGAGTGGGCACACTGAGTTTCCCTACTGCTGTTGACTGGTTACATTTAAATGATGCATCCTATAAGACAATCATATGTTTTAAGAGTAGAATCTACTGTTGTCAAATAAAATATAGAGGGATAAAATGTGTGTTTTTCTCTCTGAAAGCTAGTAGGCTAGGTGCAGGACCTAGGTAAACTTAATTTCCAGTATTCAGTAAACTGGCAATGCAAGAGAAATACCTTTGTTCTAAAAATATAATATTATACCAGTACACGGGCCATTAAAACATAATTTCCAACTAACAACATAAATACTCTCACACTATGTGCTGAGCTTAAAAAATCATTATTTGGCACCATCTGGTGGTAACAGTTGTGGAAGACGTATTCAAATCTTGTACTGGAGTAAGTGCAGGAGTAATGTCAGCAAAATGTGCTTAAAATATCGAAAGTAAAATAAAAAAGATCCCCCCTGTGACTGATATATTATATATGACAATAAAGGATTGTTAGTGCACTAATGTGAAAAGCAGTATTTTACTGTTGGCCAAGGTGAGACAGTTTTAATTATTTCATTGTCTAATTATAACATGAACCACTGGTTACCAAAATAAGGTTCAGGCCCACTAAAAGGGTCACAAGATAAATCTGTTCATTTTTGGACTTGGGCTGAATCTTTGTTTTTAAAGTATAAATATTGGCTCCTTTTTACCTTTTTGTGACTCAAACAGGTCTTCAAATGAGAGAAAGTCCTGATTAGGAACCGTTAACAACTAGATACAACTTTTTTATGAGCGGTCATGAGCCAAAAACAAGTCAGTATGGTTTATTTTATAAGTTGACCATTTGTTTGTATTATATAAAATCTTAAACTGAAAAGAAACTAATAGATCTGTCAAATACATGTAGCATGTAGTAAAATGTAAAACTATGACATGGACACGGAAACATGTCAGGATAAAATAATACTTGAGAAATGTAAAAGTACAACTTAGTACAGTTCAGTGCTCAAGTACCACACTGTGTGCATACTACTGAGCACATTTTCACCAGGATTACTTCTTTTTTCTACACACATCCACGTTAAGCATCAGTATAATTGTACAAGTTGATGATGGGGTGTCAACAGGCGGCTCAAGCTGTTGTTAATAATAACACAGATGTGAAAACACGTCACTGAAACGTCATCCAGTATATTTCTAACCTGTGTTTGGAAGTGAATGCACCTTTCTTTCTAAGTTCTGAGTTGACCTTTTGTCATGCAGCTCATGCTCCCGGAGTGGTTCTGGCAGATTACAGCCCTCACTGGAGAGAGCAGCGACGCTTTGGTCTGATGACCCTCAGAAACTTTGGCATGGGGAAACAATCCATGGAGCAGAGAATTCTGGGAGAGATACATTACGTCGTAAAGCTATTGGAGCAGAGTGTCGGTATGTCCACTCTACAGACAGGACCGGGGGGCGTTTGTTATACGGCCAAACACTGATGTTAACCAGGACATTAGGATCTAGAAATAGATTTTTGGAACTCAGAAGTGAACATCCATTGCATGTGATTTAGACCATATGTTAGTTATGTCCAGAAGTCATTGTTTATGTGGTTTTCCCAGGTAAGACCACGAATCCCCACCTGCTGTTCCATAATGCAGCCTCCAACGTCATCTGCCAAGTTCTGTTTGCCAGGCAGTTCAACTACGAGGATGAGTTCATGAAGTTTTTTGTTGGCCTTTTTCATGAGACTTCCAAATTAATCAACGGGCGCTGGGGTATGGTGAGTAACAAAACCACTTGATGACATTAGCATCACTAAAAATGTAGAATATTTGATTTATTTCAAATAGTTTCTAATGTTGCAATCGCAGAACCTGGGTTATAACTGGGCCAGGTTGTCCTTACAGAAATGCAGGCAGTTGACAACACTGTGCTTTCAGGTGGTTCAGAAAATAACATTCTGGATAGTAAAATGTAAGTGAGACTCACGGCCTGGTTGGTAGGGCTCAATCTTCAGACAACTGGACTGGACAGTGGTTTGGATGGGAATGTTGAGAAACTTGTGTGTGAGTGAAACCCCACATTTGCAAGTATGTCAACACATACGACTGTAGTACGTTGCACACTTTTGCAAAGTAGTCAAAGGAACCAAGTAGCCCATTCACACAATGTCTTCCCTTCCTTAACCAAATTAAATGTTAAGCATGTAATCCAGCTCAGTCAGTGGGAGATAGGTTATAAATACTGAACCATTATGTTCAGATGTCAAATTAGCTTATAGAAAACACGTGTAAGAACAAAAGGAAGTGGATTTGGAGATGGATCTCAGAAATACCATGTAGTACCTTTTTATTATTTCTGTGTAGTTCTATAGTAGTAAGTTAAGTAGTTTATCATCAGCTACAGTAAAACACTACTATCAGAACTACTCAAATAAGTTTCAGGCTTCTTTGTCATTTTTAATTTTTCTCTCCTTTACAGATTTATGATTCTTTTCCTTTAGTGCGCAACCTGCCTCTGCCCTTCCAGAGGGCCTTTAAGTTGTTCAAGGTACGTTTTGTAAAGGGCTCACTTCAAAGAATGTCCACTATTACGTTTTGTTTTGTTAAAGAGATAATGGCTTATGGGTTCAAGCTCATGGGTTTGTAGTTCTGAGAGGCTGCTTTGAGCTAAATGCTAATGTCGGCATGCTAACAAGCGCACAAGGAAAAGTGTAGCGTGCGAGATAAACATATTAGTATGCTAACATTAGCGAATTAGCACTATAGACAGAGAACAGCTGAGGCTGATGGCAATGTCCTTAGTTTTGCAGGATAAGAAAAAAAGAAATTGAGAAATTGAACTTTTGACCTATGATGATGCTAGAAGAAAAGTTTGATGATCACTTAGGTTATTAAAATTCATTCCAGAATCCCTTGAATCTCATTATTTATTTATTTTTTAATTCTCTGATTAAAATTAGATGTTTATTTCACCAACACTTTTCTTCTTGCCAGTCTGCACATGAAAAACGTTTGGAGATGTTGGCTGAGAACAAAAAGACCAGAGTCCCTGGTGAACCTCGGCATTTCATAGACTGCTACCTGGACGAACTAGATAAGGTGTGTGTGTGTGTGTGTGTGTGTGTGTGCGTGCAGCTGGTATGAACAGGCTAGTTTTTGGTGGTGGTGATAGAATGACCAGTATTAACTCGCTCTTTCTCTCTCTTGCCTGCCTGCATAGAGAGGAGGTGACAACTCATCATTTTCTGAAGACCAGCTTTGTGCCTTTCTATTGGATCTTCACTTTGCTGGGACTGACACAACCGCCAACACCACGCTCACTGCCTTCCTGTACCTAATGAACTATCCACTGATACAGGGCAAGTCTACCTATCATCTGTCAGCCACAATTTATTTAGCTTGATGGCTCCCAGTCAGTCTGGCAGTCACTCAGTCCACCTCACTGGAATATCTCAACACCTATTAAATGGGTCAATGAAATTTCATACAGATTCGTGATTCCTAGACGATTTGTCTTACTAACTGTGATTATCCTCTTGCGCCACCATGTCTCACCCTTTCTCTCCCCTTGTCCACACTGTCCCTCAGAGCGCTGTCAGCACGAAATAGACAAAGTTCTGGATGGGAAGGATCAAGCCAGTTATGAAGATAGACACCAGATGCCTTATGTGCAGGTATAAAGATTACTGCATCATATTCATAGTCACACTCTGAATTCTTATTACTTAATTTTGAAATCTCATTGATCTCATGTATCCAGATGTTACAATGGTACAGTGTGACGCTGTGACAGCTGTCTCTGTCTGCAGGCTGTCATTCATGAGATCCAGAGGGTGGCTGACACTGTTCCTCTCAGTGTTTTCCACTGCACCACCAACGACACAGAGTTAATGGGGTACTCCATACCCAAAGTAAGTAGGAATTATAATTTGTGCATCATTATAAAAAAAAATATATAGACATGACATATAGTAAAATCCCTCTGAGCATTTAAAATGCGCTATAGAGGAAGTAGTTAAACTTTTGAGTGAGAGCAACTGATGCTAAAATGTTCATTCTGTGAGGCACTATTCAAAAGCGCAGCACTTAGAATTAAGTTGGGGAGATCTATGTGTATAAAGTGATTCAAAGGGGCTTTTTACAATGAAGCTTTGTAGCCATTAAAACATAACATCTTGGGCCTGAATATATAACTCAATTTAAGTATTATACAGCGTCAATAGAGGGTTGGTACAAGTAGGCACTGAGTATACTGTACATAATACAGTCAAAACTTTTCCAGATTTAAGAAAATTTAGTCACTGCAATACCCTAAATTTAAGGGTCAAATCAAGAGTTCAAGAGGTTCAATGGTTTTTTATAAAAAGTAAAAAAGAATAATGTGTAATGAGCAAAAGGTGGCGATGTGTCTGATTTACATATCCAGTGGAACTTCATATGTCTGGGCTCATAGTCACCTCTCTTCTTCTTTGGTTCTTGTTCTTCAGGGAACCATTATCATTCCAAACCTGTCCTCAGTGCTCCATGAGGAAGGACAGTGGAAATCCCCCCATGAATTCAACCCTGAAAACTTCCTCAACGAGAAGGGGGAGTTTGTGAAGCCATTGGCCTTCATGCCTTTCTCTGCAGGTGAGTGAAAAGATTATCACATTCATAGTCAGACGGAAAGATTGATTAGGGGGTTTGATTAAGGAAATATCATTGGATTGTTGAACATATGTGGGGGTTTGAACCCGCAGGTCCTCGTGTGTGTCTCGGAGAGGGCCTGGCTCGAATGGAGCTCTTCCTCTTCGTGGTGACTCTGCTGAGGAAGTTTAAGTTCATCTGGCCTGAGGATGCAGGACAGCCAGACTACACTCCTGTTTTTGGGACGACCCAGACCCCCAAACCTTATTGGATGAACATCCAACTCAGAAGTACCTTTGTAAGATAGAAGTTATCATACTGTCATTGGTTTACTGAGACACCAAACAATATTCATCTTTTAGACATAAAACCAAATTTATCCCTTTTTAATATTTCTATTTGAACAATCAAACAAGTGACTGTGTGTCATATAAAAGGCTTCTATCGAGTTGTTCAGTTAGTCTTTGGTTTCACAACCCACAATGTTTGGTTCAGTTTAACAGCTCCCTTCGCCTTAGTTTCCATCTGCAGCTAACATGTTAGCCATACCAACTTATGCGTTTAAAGACCTGCTAGCGCAGTGGATAATTGCGCATGCCATCGGCCTGGGGAACCCGGGTTCGACTCCCTTCCAGTCCCGGCTACCAGAAATGGGCAAGTGTTGCGTCTGGAAGGGCATCTGGTGTAAAAAACTAATGCCAAAATCTACAAGCGGATCATCTGCTGTGGCGACCCCGGAAGGGAGCAGCCAGAAAAAAGGACAACAACATTGTTGTATTTAAAGCTTGTCCGCTGCCCCCAAGTGGCCAAAAAAAAAAACAGTGTAAGAAAACAACCATCACAGCAGATTGTTAATAAAATTACTTATCAAAAACATTATTAGTTAAGTAACTAATGTCATCTGAAAAAAATTTGATTATTATTTTGGGAAAGTTGCAGTTAATTTGCATTTTCTGTAAAACAAAATTTAGGGTAGGAAATCTGTGTCTGCCTCCTTCAAGATGACCATCCAGCGTCTGTACCACTTAATCTTGAGGGTCATGGGGGGGGGGGGCTGGAGCCCATCCCAGCTGACATTAGCCGAGAGGTGGGGTTCACCCTGGACTGGTCGCCAGTCAGTCACAGGGCTGACACATAGAGACAGACAACTACTGGCACTCACTCAATTTAGAGCCACCAATTAACCTGCATGTCTTTGGACTGTGGGAGGAAGCTGGAGTACCCAGAGAGAACCCACGCTAGCACAGGGGGGAATCTGCAAACTCCACTCAGAAAAGTTCAAACCGCAACCTGCAGGATTTGAACCTGGAACCTTGCTGTGAGGCAACAGTGCTAAGCACTACACCAATAGCAAACATTAACCCATTAAATAGTTGCATCTATTAAAACTGCATAGGCAAAATTGGGTTCTCTTGAATGGCTATCCCAATACATTGGTGTGTTTAAAACGCACTATTTAAAACAGAAAAAGAAAAGAATGATATGAAGGTATGAGGGAATAATTGATTTACAAAGTCCAGAGAAATTGGGATGATAAAATAAAATACATGTGAAATATGACAAAAAGTACCTCTGGGGTCTGCAGGGACCCCAGCCGGTAGGATGAGGGTTAAAATCACAGTGGACAGAAAAGACTGTCTATAAACTACACTCATATATTCAAAGAAAATTGTGTGTTTGTAATTCTTTTACGTAATGTGTAATTTTATATAAACAACAACTGCAACATCAATTCCTATGTAACTTTGTCACCTGTTCAATAAAGAATGGTTGATAGTGGGTGCCACTGTCAGTAAGGACAGAGTGTTTATCATCTAGGTGAAAATAATTAGTATAATAACATCCAATGTGAATCTACCCCTTAGATTTTGATATAACTTGTGTACAAGTGGAAATTCTGACCTGTTGGTGGCACTAAAGGAAAGGTCATGGAGGGAAACACTGTTCATCGTACTCCACTACATTAATCTGACAGCTGTTTGTACAGATTTTACATAGAAAATCCAGTTTTCCTGTTATATGTGATACTGTAACTTACAATGTCATATACGTACACTGTGAGACACTAATACCGTCTCTGTTATTGGGAATGAATCAGTTGAAAAGTAAAGTATATAAGGGCAGTATCATTCTGGTGGTGTTAGTGCACAGACAGTGCACTGTGTCCACTTGATAACGACACAAGACATTTATGACCATTGTCTTTTCTACCTGGCATACAGGTACACTGAACCCTGCACTATTCAGTTATCCAGGAGCCCTTTGATGGTTGGACAGCGGCGTATTATTGAAGCTTTTGTGTTGATGCTGTATTGTTTTACTGGGCGGTCTCTTGATTGTTAGCTGGAGGCCTGCTGGAGGGGTGGGGGGGGGGGCTTGAATGTGTGTGTTTGTGTGTGTGTGTGTGTGTGCTGACATGGACCTTCTGTGATGACATTCAGTTGGATGACTGGTGTGGCAGGGAGGACAGAGAGAGAGGAGGGCAATAGAGAAAAATAAACTGAGAGAGCCACACAGATAGATTAAAGGAGTGTGGACAAGTCAAGAAAAGAAGAAAGCTAGAGAGATAGGGGGGGAAAAGTGAAATTCAGAGACAAGGTGAGATCGTGTCGACGAGGACGTACAGAGTGGCCGACTGAAATGGAATCAAGGAGACTGAGACAAACTTGGGATTATCAGTAACGGACCATCAGAAGTGGAGTTTCTCAGACATGGACTAGTCTGGGACATACATACATACACCTTCTACTCACACACACACACACACACACACACACGCACACACACACATTTGGTTTCCTGTTGTGAGCCGTCTTGGCAGTGGACAGGTGTCAGTATGCAGGAGTCTCCAGGTGCCATGGGTGTAGATGGCAGCTACGCCAGCAATGTTCCAGCTTTTCTCACCAAGCTGTGGACCCTGGTGGAGGATCCAGATACCAACCACCTCATCTGCTGGAGCGCTGTGAGTCAGTCCTCAGAACATCCTGTACATGATGCTGTAGTAAGAGGTCTAATAGGATCTAATTACAGTTTACAAAGCAAACAAACCTCGAGGTAACTTCATGACTTGATAGCTATGTCTTCTTAGCCATCATCAGTAAACACTGGTGCAAGTGTTCGTCATCTACCTGCTGTTCTCTGGTTAGGAGCAGCAAATCTTCACAAAACGATCTTACAACATGAGAATCTTTTTTTTTTTCTTCTTAAATTGCAAATTCAATTCAGAAAGCACATAAGTTGTAGAAATGGCAAACTTTAGGAGGAAAATAAAGTGAGGAACTAAGGTGAATGCATATTAAACCAACAGTTTTACTGTAAGTGAGTTAACTCCCTTCCCAACAGGTCACTCTCAAGACCTGTTCCCGCTTATTTAGCTGCCTAGCTAATGATTCTAATTTAACTGGTGTGATTTGTCTTTTATAATATGAACATAATAATATACAGGCTACAATATAACATAAATCAAAAGCACAAAAGTCAATAAAGCTGAGTTAAGGAATGCGGTGGCCTGTGCTGTTAGGGCAGGTTGTTTCACAGTCTCACTGTCCTGATAGGAAACTCCAGGTAGGTGCAGAGGGAGAGCCCAGGACAACAAGGGGGGGGGGGGCTCAGATCCTTTCTTAAGTAAAAGTACCAATACCACAATGTAGACCTACTCCTTTACAAATAAAAGAAAAAGTTTTATCAGCTAAATGTACTGAGTATCAAAAGTACTCATTCTGCCGCTGTGACTGATGCATTTATGTGTACTGAGTAATTACAGTGAGGTAGTTTAGTCAAATGGTTCCCAACAATAACAACAATAACAAGATCAACTACACAAATCTGTATTCATTCTTTTAAACTGTTCTCATTTGTTTTTGTAAAATATTGGATAGATTTACTTCTTCAGGCCTTCAACAATGATTTGAATGAAACCTTTTGAGAAGTTTACAGGAGAAGAATCAGTCACCCAATTAGACACTGATATTTTTGTAAGCAGTCCTAGAATAATTGGAGTTATGTAAAATCCTCTATTTTTTTTCTTGAATCCATCTTTTAGAGTGGTCATTTGGGCTGAAACACCTCTGTCAAGTGTACGTGATGCATTCTGTGTAAAGTGAACCTAACACAGAACCACTTTACTACAAGGTGTGTTTAAGAGTAAGAGTTCACGGGTTGTATTAATGGTTGTTTTATAGCTTGATGAAGCATTTATTAGTGACATTTTACAGTATTTTACGGTGATGAACCATCACAGTGCGCATTTAAAACTCACTCTCTGTTTGTCAGGTTGCGAGCCTGCATTTTAGCGAGGAAGTGAGTTTTGATAGCATCATCTAGACGATAGAAAACAGAGACCATATGTGGCTTTTGGTGTGTTGGTCCCAGGGAATGAGCTGTGCAGGACTGATGTGTGGCACAAAGATGAGGCTTCAGAGGTAAACAGGAAGAGGACAGCTTCTCTGTTCCTCTTCATAGGGAGACAAACACACACACACACACACACACACACACACAGATGCTGTCCAGTCCCATGACATCTATAGTTGGAGTGTGCAGCATCAGCTGTTGCATTGTCAGACTATTAGTAGGCAAATGAGCATCACAATAAACAAGGTGACAGAAATGCCTTATTAGAATGGTCTCAGCTTTGTAAAGGGGTTTAGGTAACTCCTGATTTACAGCATTTGCAATACTTAACACAATACTTCTTTTCAGGGTAAAACAGAGCTGAAGTTGCCAAGTAAGACTGTAATGTTGGGATGGGGGAGCATGACTCATCACTCAGAGAGAGAGAGAGTCTGTTTGATTGGCTGACTGGACTGAATTTGGCTGCTGATGAATAGATCCTGCTCACTGGGGAAAACCTCCTTACAAAACTCCTTTCATCATTTAAGCAACATTATTTCACATACAGGAATCAGCTAGTAACAGGCGGTGAGTCAGGTTTGTGAAGGTACACATGACTGGCAGCAGTTTTGAAGAGGTAAAGATAAAAATGTGTATCAACATACACATAGTGCTGATTCACAAAAAATGGCAACAAAAGTGCAAAACTGACCTCCAAATGACTTCAAACAACTCGTGCAGAATAATCTCTAATCAGCAAAAAAAAAAGTCTTCCACAGCCAAACCTGTCTGCTTTGGGTTCAAAAGTTGAACATTGCCTTTTAGATTTACATGCACATTACCACCCAAGTAATGATTCATTTGTCGTTCTGTGTTTGGAGTTATATGATATCACAGTTTGTTCAGATCATTTCTGCAAGTTCTGTGATCAGAGGCAGAACTGTAGTCAAGCACAGTGGGGCACAGACTGGAGGACAGGCTGGACACGTTACGATCAAATTATTCTCCGTTTTAACACACAGACTTTCAATTCCACTGTCACCGTAATCAGTCCGAGTTGAATTGTCTGTCGTATTTGGTTTGTTTATTTAAGTCAAGAACACACCTGGGTACACAGATTAAAAGTGACTATAAAGCTGCTGTAACCCTGCCAGAAGAATACAAGCTGATGTGGTGTGCATGTCAAACTGTCCCCACCGTCACCAACAACAGCCTTCAAATACTGTCACAAATATTGTAATTGCAGGCTGAGCATGCTCGAATAACCAAGTTCAACACTTGCCAGACTTCACAGCATGAGATTCTTAGTTCGGACTAATTTCATAGTCTCCTTTATAGCTTTTATTTTAAATCTGATTTGATAGCTGTAGTTTTGTTTTCCCTATCACTGCAAAGGTCTTGGAGTTCTGTATGCACTGCAGGGCATAATGTCTTACCTAAACACAATCCCACGCATTGTAAGATGGCACTTCTTTATGTTTTTCAAAAGCAGATTCAAATAAGCAGCAGGTTTCTACACTGTTTTTTTTTTTCTTTTTGCAACAACTCTTCCATCTTTGAAGCTGTTGAAAGCTTCTTCTGAGTTTGGCATCTGAAAGTCTGTGTTTTCAGTCACGCAGCAACGAGAAAGAAATAATGAGCAAGCAGACAAGCTGTTAAGGATTGGCTGACTAGAAAAAGACTTAGATGGCAGCCATCTTTTACAGGCGACAGTGATCCGTCCTCCCTCTTTCTGCGCTGTATGAGATGTGACCAGAGATGCTGTAACTAACTCTACACTCCTGACTGTTGTCTGTTTCAGACTGGGACTAGTTTCCATGTGTTTGACCAGGGACGCTTTGCCAAGGAAGTCCTGCCAAAGTACTTTAAACACAATAATATGGCGAGCTTCGTTCGACAGCTCAACATGTGTGAGTACACTCTTCTCTTCTCTTCTCTTCTCTTCTCTTCTCTTCTCTTCTCTTCTCTTCTCTTCTCTTCTCTTCTCTTCTCTTCTCTTCTCTTAATTACAGTGTGTGTTCATACTTTGCGTGTGTGTGTGCTCTTATGTGTGTGTGTGTCTAGACGGTTTCCGTAAGGTGGTGAACATCGAGCAGAGCGGTCTGGTGAAGCCAGAGAGAGACGATACAGAGTTCCAACACCTGTATTTCCTCCAGGGACACGAACACATGCTGGAACACATCAAGAGGAAGGTAGGGACACACACACACACACACACACACACACACACAGGCACCCATACACAATGTCTAAATGACAAACTGATCAGAAAGTGTCTTAAAACAGTGCAGACAGGCTTTACCTTTGTAGCATTGGAGAAGTATTTCATTAAGTCATGTAAATGAAGCATGTAAAGCAGTGGTTCTCAAGCTGGGGTCCAGGGACCCCCCGGGGATTCTCAATTGGGGCTCCAGTGACCAGAAAAATGAGTAATAATTAATTTCTGTTCATAGGTTTCACACTCTTCACTGTTAATCTGCCAGTCTACAGTATAGACCCTTATGGAATAACTAAATCTTATCAAACTAGGACTCCTGAAGCTGCATCCTATCAAATACGTGTCTGTGGCCTGATGTGTACTAATTTGTGGGTCCTTGACACCAAAAAGGTTGAGAAATACTGATGTATAGGATGCTTTCACCACATCTGCACTACACTAGATTTATTTTGAGCATGTTTTTACCCATTAAAGTCATCTGCCCTCCTAGAATGAAGAGGCCTTTAACCAAAGTCATGAATGGATAAAAATGCTGCAGTATGCGGAGAGATGAGAAAGAGCTGTGTGGAGTATTTTATCAAACCCAGCAGGAATTACCTGATGGATTATAATCTAGATCTTCAACCTCAGTTATTTGTTATAATTTAATGCTTTGTAGATACATCACATAAAATATTAGAAACAAAAATGGAATACCGGGCAGGACAACACATTAGAGAGTAACAAGTTAGCGAAAGATATGAACTATAGCGTCTCACAATGGACCTGGTGTGGGCCGAATGCTCAGTCTTAACAGTATGGCAAGGTGTTTTAACATTTAATCCCTATCTGTAATTACATTTTAGATATCCATAATAGCATTTCTCCCAGTCAAACCTGTATTCTCGCCAGTCAGAATGGTAATTAACAATATCCACAAAAACAATGCTACTGGTAGAAAATATATTTCTTTTTATTGAAGATATCTACAATCCAATTGTTGCAAGTCATAAGTGAAGTGAGCCTTTTTGGCATTCATTATTAGCATTTTGGGCCTTCATAAACACATTCTGACTAGTAAAAATATATTTGTGGACATCTCCAGTAGTATTGTCTCTAGTCATATTTATAATTATAGATATCTGAAAATGCATTTTCACTGGTCACAATGTATTTCTGGACAGTCAAAGTTACACTATGGATATCTGGAATAGTTTTCCAATTTGGATATCTGAAATTAAAGTTATTACTTGTAGGACTGCAGATATCTGAAATGGAAGTTTTTATTAGTATGAATATCCAGAATGTTCATTATAGATGTCAAAATGACACTGAAATTCAAAGCCCAAAACACATGAATGCCAAAAGTGACCTCATTTGACCAAGACATGACATGTGGATATCTGAAATGTTCTTTTTGACTAGTTAGAATTGAACAATGGATATCTGCAGTTTATATCCAGTCTAGCTAATAAAGGTTATTGAATATATCCGGTCTTGCCATATAGTGCTACAGTATCTACCTGGTCATTCCCTTGTTGGCAAGCTGCACCGTATGTGATCCAAACACGAAGATTTAATGATACTCTATGAAAGTAAAATTGATTTCATGGATCAGAGGCTTGTGGATTTTACACCCTGAGAGGGACATGAACGCACAGACATTTCACTCAAAAACCCCAAAATCAGGGGATTGTCGAAGTCAGTAGGATTCATCTCCTGGAGACCATGAAAATCTGAGCAAAATTTTGGCAATTCTTAGTTGAAAGACCAAAGAAGGACAAAGTGACACTGATGTCCCCAGATCCACGCTGCTGACATGGCTAAAGGTTCCACTTAGGTCTCTGCTCACAAACATAGCTGTGTGGTCACATAATGGACATCTCAGTAAGTTACCTAATTAGACTGTGCTTGGTGTGTTCAGGTATCCATAGTGAAGAGTGAGGAGACCAAAGTTCGTCAGGAGGACCTCAGTAAACTGCTGTATGAAGTTCAGCTTCTCAGAACACAACAGGACAACATGGAGTGTCAGATGCAGGACATGAAACAGTGAGTAGAGATTCACAGGCCCTTAGTCCACCCCCTTTACCTGCTGTTGGTGTGTGACTGACACCAGCAGGGATGTGGTTTAATGCACGTCTGAACATCAGTAACATGTTTTCTTTTCATATTATAAAGAACATCTCCCATATAAATCAGGGTGAAATACTGTTTTGTTGGAGTGAAGCTTTCTCCGGTTGGGATTCTTCGCTTAAACGGGGAAACAGTTATCATCAAAATACCTCCGAGCAAGGTACTCAAACCACAACTGTTCCCGTGAAGCTAGTTGTTGGTGGTCTCCAGGTGTGAAACAAAACTGGGTTAGCAGCAGGCAGCTATCCTGGGGCCCCAGATCCCCAAGGGGCCGCATGTTCAACTGGTGTCAATTGGTTGTTTGGGAAATTTGCGTAGCAATCTGCAAAACTAGTATACAAAGTGTGCTAACATGTTGTGTTATCCTCTGGCCCTGCCTTATAGAGGTGCCTTAAATTCAGATTTAACACCTGGATTATTTTTGCTAATATTATGCTTCTGTTCAATGAAATTCTTCCCAATTAAATGACAGACAGGAAATCTGCTGCCAGGTAGTATTCAGGATTCTGCCTCAGCGAATAACTAACATAACAAAAGATAAAATGATTACTATCCTTCCAGAGTTGTTAAATCTTGTCTTATAGTCTTATAAACTGTGTGTGTGTGTGTGTGTTTCCAATTGATAAAAGCCTATTACAAAGACTGGCATTCCTGGATCTTATGTCTTTATCTCACCAGCACCTGAAACAACTGGCCCTCAACAACACAGTCCTTTGTGCTGTTGTGCTCAGTGGGAACTTGAAAGTGGCAGAGCCCTTGGGCCCCTTTACAGTTTATGGTGTGAAAGTTATGTAAATGAAAATAAAAATTGTCATGTCAGGTCAATTTGGCATTTGACGACGATAATTAGTACAGCATAGTCAGCAACAACATCTTCTACAAAGAAAGAAGGACAGTTAAACCGGGTGCTGACTTTGTAGCCCGACTAAGAATATAATCATATCAATGAAAATACAAAATGTTGCTCTAGCTTCACACATCAACATACAGTTTAAATGCATTTTAGGGGGAAAATGTGAGAAGAGCAGTTGACCTGTCTGTTATTCCTCTTACTAAGTTGGAACAAATCACTCAGTGATCTAGAGGCTATTGTTGCTGAAAATAGCTGCTGTGTGTTTATTGTGTGGTGGAGCAGCTTTGTGCTCAGTATTGTTTGCTAATGACAGGAGAGAATGTTCACCTGCTCACCTGACTAACACACACACACACACACACACACACACATACACACCAATAATGACATTCTTAGAAAGGATGACCAGGTGTGTGCACGTGCACATGTACAATGCTCTATGAAAATATTCCACCACAGACTTTTGTCTTTTGTATTTTGTGATGTTAACTACATAGAGCATGAAAATCGAAAGTGTTTAAGTCCTTTAAGTACGATGTGTCTGGGCAGACAAAATGTACAAAATGTTTTTAAATTGTTCCGGTAGATAACCTCGGCCAGCAGCCACAAACGGGCTGTAAATGAGCTACAACAGCTGTAATATAGCCCTTAAGGGCAGACAAAGTACGTCCGCTAAAAGTGTTTGTCTTTGGTTCAAATGATTACTTACTACTGTTTGGCAATATTACTGAAAGGATCCCTACAGAAATAGACCTGTAAGATCCTTTTTGCTTAAACTGGAACAGACGTTGTATCACTAGGTTCAAAGCCGCCAGGCGAAATGAACAGAAACAGTATTTTTACCTCGTGGAAAACAGGAGTTGCTATTCTAGTTGCTGTGACTTTGGTGTTTTAACATGTTAGTTCAGATCCAAACTAACTCTTCAAAACACAAAAGTGACACAATAATACAAACATATTAGACAATTGAGGCAGCAGTAGACCTTCAACGACCATTTTCTATGACATAAAATTACTATTTTTGTGTGTGGTGATGTAATGGCTGTTTCTGGTTAAACAAAGGGTATCTTACAAGTTTCTTTCTGTAGGGATCTTTTCCATAATGTTGTCAGACACAATCGGAGCCTGTCAGCGGCAAAAGCAAGCACTTCTAGTGGACATGCTTTGATTGGAGCAGTTAGCCTGTAGGATTACATTACAGCCACTGTAGCTCATTTACAGCCCATTTGCGGCTGCTGGTTGAAGCAATCTACTTTACAGCTTTTTGTGTTTACCAGTCAGTACGAACCCAACATATGTGAAAATACCGAGGTTTAAAAATACAGTAGATTTTTTAAATATATATACATATATATTTATATGTAATATAAAAGAGTTATCCTGCTTCACCTCATGTTTCTAATGAAACTGAGCTTTATGGGTAACTGCACCCTCAAATCACATTAATTCACCTCTTTGTAATCAGCAGAAATGGTGGACAGGTCAAGCCATCGCTGAACAATGCAAGATGATATCAGCATAACTATAAAGCAAATGCCTTTAGTCTGACGTGAAAGAGAAACAGATGAGCCTGGACTGAGCTGCTTGTCCTCACCAGTCTCTGTGCTCTGCAGAAGGACAGGAGTAACCGTGGGGATCTCACGCACAAGTTGAGCCACTTTGCATTACACTGAGACAGTTGGACTACATGTGTCCCAAAAACAATGTTTGTCCCAACATCCCTGCCTGGGACTGATCTCTTGAGTAGCCTGCGGTGGAATTAGCCAAGTGGTGCAATTAGCAGCAGAGTCATTTGCACCTACCATGATGCATCACGCTGGAAAAACTGTTGTAAAGTTCTTTACATTTCTCAACAAAAAGATCACAGGTACACTGCCTCAGGTTCAGCCGTCATGAGGTAGCAAGAGGACTAAAACAGGGGCAGTACATAAACACACTGTTCTGTCCTCTGTACAGTGGTGACACATTCAATAAGCTCTGACTGTAACGATCAAGCCTGGGCAGGAAGAGCAATATCACACACACACACTTGTGATGTACAAATCTGTAGTGAGACTGTCGTCTTGTGTCACAGAGGACAAGTGGACGAGGTTTATATATCAATGAGCAGCGGGGGGGGGGCTCATTGGGCTGAATGGGCACACTCTTCAGTGAAAGGTTAGAGGAAGATACCTGCATTGGGCGGCTGTGGCTCAGTGGTAGAGTGGGTCGTCCCTCAATCAGAAGGTCGGGGGTTCGATCCCCAGCTCCTATGGGTCAACATGTCGAAGTGTCCTTGAGCAAGACACTGAACCCCAACTTGCTCCTGAAGCATGGCTTCAGAGTGTGAATGAGTATGAAAGAATAGTCTCCTCCAAATTACATTTCTCCTGTATGAATGATGTGTGAATGGGTGAATGAGGATGTCATGTAAAGCGCTTTGAGTAGTTGAAATAACTAGAAAGGTGCTATACAAATACAGACCATTTACCATTTAAACACATCGCAGAAATGGGAATTTTAGGAGTTTGATTAAGAAGAAAATATTTGTTTTTCACAGTTTTTCAGTGTTTGTGTGCGGCAGGCTTTATCACTAGGGGTTTCTTTTAAATTGGACCTGCCAAGACTCTTGTTGTGATTCTAGATTTGGGTTAAAGGGGTCTAGATTTCTAACCAGGTGAAAATAAAACCAACTTTTATAATAACTCAAAAGTACTACTTTTTGTTTCCTTTTCGCTCCTCACCACCTTCCCCTGTCATCTTCCTCGTCCTGTTTGCAGACAGAATGAGGTGCTGTGGAGAGAGGTGGTCTCACTGAGGCAGAACCACACACAGCAGCAGAAAGTCATGAACAAGGTCAGTCTGTGTGCGTGTGTGTGTGTGTGCGTGTGTGTGTGAGACAATAATCTGTATGCATATTGCTAGTTATGTTACCACTTCCTGTTATCTCTGAACTACCTCCACTACTGCATCCATTAGTGCTACTACTATTACTACTACTGTAACTGATGCAACAGCCAGAGATCTGCATTTGTGTGAAATGAGTATATAATTTCACTCTCAGTTGTCATTCGTGGGAGTTGCCTGCTGAGATCTGGGTTGCTAATTAGGCTCAATGTGATCACACACAAATATTTTCTTGTGTGATAAGTTATTCAACTTTGTTTAGTGGTGTGACCGAATGTTCTTGATGAAAGCATTTCCTTTAGTATTAAAATACCCACACAGGTCTTTTGAGTTATGTGGCTGATTGGACCGGCTCAGGTTGGAGCTTATCATATGTATCATAAATGATAAAGTATCAATATATCAATAATGTAACTTGTCCTGCAGCAAAACAACGACCGGGTCCTTGAAGAAAAAAGAATATTATTATATATTATTATTTTGCAGAAGATAAAAAATATCAACTTTCAGGACCTTTGGGGCTCCATAAAGTAATACTGTGGAGGGGCCATTTTCTTTATGGCTACTTTTGTTACTTTTAATACATTTCAGTGGTAATACTTAGACACTCTAGTAGAATGAGTTTTACTTGCATGATGTGAATACTACCACAGTATAGCAGACTTTTTCTTTGTGGCTTCTTCCAGCAGTCATGATTTTTTTCATTACTATTATAGCCCACTCTTTTACCAATGTCCAGTATTTGACAGGAATTGGTCCATGCCTTAGAGTGTTCAGATTGTAGTCTGGATACTCTCACAGCATATTTCATCAAAATGATGAATGAGTTTATTCATAAAACCAAAAAATGTATTTCATTTTTGGCTCAAAACTGTGAACTGTAGAAGTTTCTACCCTCATAAATACTGCTCCGATTCCTCATACTGTACAAACTCCATGTTTGAAATGCTCCAAATCAAAGCCATTTCTATTTCTACCTCATTGTTCCACACAACACATTACAACTACAGTGTATGATAGAATCACGGTCCAATGTGCGTCAGGCTCTTGCTTCCTATCACAAGAGTGGTGGCTAATGGGTCATGCAACTTATTTTCCATTTCCAGCTTTTATGTCTCAAGACAGAAATAATGGGTCTGTGTGTGTGTGTGTGTGTGTGTGTGTGAGAGAGGAGGATGCTGATTCATGCTGTGCTTTTTCTCTCTTTGCCAGCTGATTCAGTTTCTGTTCAGCCAGATGCAGTCCAACACACCCAGCACTGTGGGCCTAAAGAGAAAGCTGTGAGTCCATGCACACACACACGCACGCACTGATGCACGCACACACACACACACACACCACACACACACATGCACAGATGCACGCACACACACACACACACACACACACACACACACACAGGCACACAGCGGAGCAATCAACAAAAGTGAGACAAACAGGGCCACAGTGGGGCAGAGGGAAGGGCTGGCTCAGCTGACAAACTGAACAATCTAACTCAACAAGCGCTGTGAATGGCGACAAGTGCTGAATCAGTCAGTCAGACACACACACACACAAACACACGCACATTCACACACAGTGAAGGCTGAGCAGAGTGCATGACCCTGCTACAGCCTGTGTGTGTAAAATGCTGGTTCAGCTTTGCTGCTGAGTGTGAACAAGGCCGACATGAGAAAGGAAAGGCACGCTGCAACACAAAAGTGCTATAGAAACGTGTGTTTCAGGGCCAGTGTGCTACCTGGCAAAGGTGCAATTTTGCCCCATATTTTATTGATAGTCATGTATGGCCTTTCATTCTCTCTCTGAATCAGTGTTTACCATCCACCCACTCTCATGACTCACTCGTCCCTTCACTCTCCCACCTCATTTCCTGCCACATCATCTGAATCTGAAAAAGGCAAAAAGTGCTCCAGAAAACACAAAGACTAAGAGTCTATAGTCACACTCGCTGCTCTCTGAGGCTCTACGCGTGCTTTGAGCTAAATGCTAACATCAGCAGCAAATGCTAATGTGTTCACAGTGGTAATGTGAACATGCTGATGTTTAGCAGGTACAATGTGTTTGCCATGTTCACCATCGTAGTTTTTCTGTGTTAGTGTTCTAACATTTGCTGAATAGCAGCAGAGTCCATGTAGAGTAAAAATCAGAATCCAACATTTGTACCATTCAGCACTTTCAAAAACAGAGGAACTGCTCAAAGAGAAGTGAACAGATGTCATACCCACTAAATCTTCCATCTGAAACAGTTTCAACTCATTAATACTCTGATGACGATGCCTGCTGTCATAGACTGTGTGTAGTTACCGTGCGACTCCAGATGTGCTACTGATTGAAAACTAATGTTGCATCCAGGCCCCTGATGTTGGACGACGGCTCTCCCAGCCCTCCTGCCTCCAAGTTCAGCCATAGTCACCCAATGGAGCCCATGCATGAGCCTTTCTACATCCAGTCGGTGAGCAAATATGAAAGCTACACACCTAATGTGTTTTGTGACTGTGCTTTATAACCCAGTGACTGTGTATGAAGTCAGTGGAATTATCATAGTTTTGGTAAAAAAAAATGATCTGAGTCTCCTGTAGAATTATTAGTGCTCATTTTTTTGTGCTCTGCAGCATTTCTCAATGGCACATTTTGCTGGGAACTATAATAAGTAAAGCCCTGTGCTGCTGACCTTCCACATTCAGCACAAATGGTGCTGGCAGCCACATGCAGTAAACATCAACTTTGAAGTTTCTGGCTGGCTTTTCTACTGTAAGAAAAGCCCTGATGGGATTTTAGATTCATCTTTGAAGCCAGTTGATTTAGCACACACCGTTCCTAATACAGAGGAAATCTTCAGCAGTTCAACACGTTTATTTGAATCTAAATTTATAGAGTACATGAATAATGGCATGTCCACTACATCATAGTGAATATATTATCAGGACATTAATCTCCTTTAACCTGCTGCCATCAGTCCAGCTGTTATGTCATATTGCCACTAGAGGGAAGCAGTGCGCAGTGGTTTGGAGGGTTAAATGTGTGTTGTGGTGTGGCAGGCGGCATCAACTAACGCCTTGAATTGACCTGAAATAGCAATTAGGTTTATCTCTGTGTTTTGCCATGTATTGGCCTACTATTCACTATGTTAAATATTTGATTTAAAAGTAGTTTAATCATACAAAACTCCAGGAACTTCATTAAAACCTGATTTAGATTCTGTCTCATTTACTCATTTAGTATTGGATACCAACACGATGGTTGTTCATCAGAATTGATATGTTCAATTTTCAATTTAGCTTCAGCTAAGCCTAACTTGTTGCTATCTTGTTTGCTTTGGCTGTGTGGTTGTCTGTTTCTCTGTGAGAGTGCAGTAAGTGCAACACTGGGTTTTATAGCCCAGATATAAAAAAGCCACAGTGTAGTTATTAGTGCCTACACACCCACGGTGCAGTTATTAGTGCCTACACACCCACGGTGCAGTTATCGGTGCCTACACACCCACGGTGCAGTTATCGGTGCCTACACACCCACGGTGCAGTTATCGGTGCCTACACACCCACAGTGCAGTTATTAGTGCCTACACACCCACGGTGCAGTTATTGGTGCCTACACACCCACGGTGCAGTTATTGGTGCCTACACACCCACGGTGCAGTTATTAGTGCCTACACACCCACGGTGCAGTTATTAGTGCCTACACACCCACGGTGCAGTTATTGCGATTTGACTTGGTTTTAAGCTCCATTTTGTAGGTAATGTAAATTTTTATGCTGTTGTCAACGAAATACATTCCTGTAACATTTTATTTTTGATATGGGGATTCTGGTCTTTACTCTGACCAAATTACGAATTTACCTTATTTTGTAGGGCAGTACAATCTGCAATGTTACATCACTAACAATTAACAATAAGAGCAAACATCACATCAGTCCTCTCCTCTTCTTCCTCAGCCTTCCAGTGATACTGCCTCTTGCTCCACTAGTGGGCTGACAGGAGGACCAATCATATCAGACGTTACTGACATATCTCAGGCCAGCATGGCGCTCCAGATGCAGCCTGATGAGACCAGGTGAGTAATGCAATATGACATTACTATTTCCCACTATAAAAGCAGACCTCTGCTATCGGCATTACATCTACTACCCTATTTTTTTCAAACCACTCTGAAAGATATTGTGGATGTTGGATTTTAGAACGTTTATCGCAGGTAATGTGCACAATAGCAGTGTGTGATGTATCTTGAGAAAGTGTGTTCACAGTAGAGCAGGGCAGAACAAAGTGAACACAATGGATCCTGTTTTAATATTTTCTTGGCCCACCTTTAGCTATTGGTAGTTAGCACTCACAGAATCGGACTCCACCAACAGGGAGAAGTGCATGATGCTTATCAAAGAGGAGCCTGTGAGTCCAGGAGTGAGGGGAGCAGGGAAAGGAGGCGGTGTCGGGGGAGGAGAAGCTGCCACGCTCACGTCTTCCTGCGAGGTGTGCTCCTCAGAACCTCCTGTCCTCCCCGTCGCAATGGTCCAGTCTGTTCTGGAGGGGAGGGGCTCTGTGGCCTCTATGGTGGAGAGGAGGAGTAAGAGACCCGCCCTGGACAGGTGGGTGCTCACACCAATCAGTGGTGGACACACACACACAGAGAATGCAGACACAAAACTGCACACCGATGCAAAGTAGTGAGTAAGTGACCCTTTGTTCATGCATCACTTATTACTGTGTGTGTGTGTGTGTGTGTGTGTGTGTGTGTGTGTGTGTGTGTGTGTGTGGACAGAGTGGAGGTTTCAGATGCAGTGGAGAACGTGGATATGAGCCTGGAGGAGCTGCAGCAGCTGCTGCTCAGGAGCCATCAGCAGAGTACCGTGGAAGCTGGGAGCAGCGCTGTTATGGATGTCAGTAGATGTGTTACTGTACACACAAAAACACACTGACAGGCGACATGTTTAACTGCACATCCATTTAGATCGATGACATTTCAAACGGATAGTTGTAACTGTCGCTGCTAACACAGCACACAGTGATCAATATATTGAACTATTCCTTCATGCTGACTGCCATGAAGACATTTTTTCACTCCTGTCTCTCTCTCTTTCCCTGTGCCCCTGTGTAGCCCTTCAGTTTAAGCCTGCCTCTGACTGAGTGGAACTTCACAGAAATGGAGTCCAACCTCAAATCAGTAAGTCGTATAGTGTCACAACTGTACAATCTCAGTCTCAGGGTGGGGGAGTCTTAGGGTATTTTAATTTCTTTTGTCATTAAACCTCCGTTAGCTGTTCTTTTTGGCCACCTGAGGGCACTGCAACAAGCACAACACTGACCTCACCTTATAAAGTGGTGAACATGTGGTCTGTTTAGCTCTGTTTTGTTCTCCACCGACTCCTCTTTAGCTGCTAAATGTTCACCAGCTAGTTGCTAAGTTTGTCTCTCTGCTGGTTGGTGTTGAGTAGGTGTACAGTGGGTTTAACGTGGCATTTTCACTGAAAACAGATGCCTGCTCCGTCTGGAAATGCAGCTGATGAGAGCTGTGACAGTGAACCAAAATAGGATCAGTCAGGTGTTAATTCTCCGTGGATTTGTCCCCCAGAGCGACACCTTTCACATGAAACATAATTGTGTCATATTGATTATAACAGCTTTAACTGTCGACACCGCTCTTCTCCTTGCATAGACAACTGTGTATCACATGCTATCCCACAGTTCCTTAAGAAAGGCCCTTGATCACCAGTGCTGCCCCCCACCCGTCCTTACAGACAAACTATGGGATTAAAAACTCACTTTTCTTGTGACATCTTCAAAATGAAAGTTTTGGCTATTCTTTCAATTCCAGTAGGACTTTTGGGGCTCTGTTTTTGACATGAATGACTAACACCTTTAATTATGCAACAAGAAATGGAAAGTTAACACCAACTCCACACAGCAGCTCTGGCTTAGTGGCCCCCTGAGCACTTGGGTCTCTGGACCAGGGCCAGTAGACCTGTTTGTTTAATCACCCATGGTCCAGAGCAAAAACAGCACTCTTTTAAAAAATAACTCACAGGGCTGCGTTGGTGTGGATGTTTTGCTGCAGGTCCAAACTACAATAGTTACTCTACATGCAGCTTACAAAAGAGTCTGAAGATTTTCTTAACATATTTTATTCTTTGTTTCCTACCCACGGACTACAGGTGGAAATTAGCTCATAGCCAACACTGTCCCTAACACTGTGCACCGTCCCTGTCAAATAAACAAATGACATTAGATCAAATTGTTCAACGTGACTCTTAAATTCAGGATCTGGTTGTATTTAGGGCATTGCTAAAAACTGCCCCCTCCCGCCCTTCACAGTTTGTGCCTCCAATGCCAGTGAGCCTGCTGGCAAATTGATCAATAATGTCACTGAAGTCCATTTTCTGGCCACCTTTGGATCAGGATGGTGAGGCAGTTCAGTCTATAGCGACACGTTGCAGAGCTTACACAGTCTTTAAAGTGACTTACCTGTGAAAAGCTCTGTCACCACCAACAGCTCTCGCTGGGAGAGCACAAAGCAGCCCAACAGTTCACAGCAGCTCTCCAAAAATGCTTCTCATCTGCACTTTAAATACTGCTTTTCACAGCTGAAGTGGAGGGAAGTTAGGTGCCATGAAATGATGAATAAATGATTTATAATTTGAGTACTTGTGCAATGTGTCCCCATCGGTGACCCCGAACAGTTCCTTAAGTGATCGCTACTGTTTCGTAATGTCCTGATCAGTGATTATGCTGATTCAACATAAAACCGTGTGTTGCACCACTCTCTTGAACTTGTTTCGGCCGTCTCATCGTGTTTTCTTTTTCCTCTGACCACTTGTTCTGATTGGAGGACATTTCTCTCAGTGCACTGCAATATTTTTACGTCTAAGGAGGACTGCTGCATTCAGAGAGTCAGCAGTCTTCTCCTTCAGGAGAGTCTATCGCTTTGACTTAATTAATACTTCAAACTTACATATATGCCATATTGCCATCATTTGAGGTTTGACTGCTGCTCATTGTGCCCTCTTCCTCTTTAACGGTCCCAACTGTAGAATTAGTGCAACCAGCATCTAATATTCACATAACAGTAGTGGGTGTATTTATTTTATTATAATTTGCAAATATGGAGTTGGCTTGTTATTGTGACTTCCTGTGACCAGCAGAGACCGGCTACTGGTCGCCAAGAAATACTTCCAGCACAAAACCCCTCATTAAACCCCTTCTGGTCATTTTTACAGTGTACAGATCAAACATTATATATCATTCCCTTGCCTTCCGCACGGCCAAACTGTGGTCGTATAATATACAATTGATTTTTGCAATTATTTTGCTGGCTGCTTTTTCACAAAGCTCTTAAAATTCCCCAAACTGTTCACTGATATCTCATTTAGTCTTTCCTGCATCACAGGGCACATGTCTGAGCGCCATAACCTTTTTTTCTTCTGCATATGGGAGAATCTGATTTGATAGTCATCCTTTTTATGTCTCACTTTTTGCAAGTGCCTCTGTAAAAGAGTGGATTACAGCATGAGCAGCTCCTGCGTAGGAAATCTTCCCATCCTCCGTCATCCAGAGCTGTGGTTATGCTTCTCACAGGCAGATTTGTTGATGCTTCAAGTAATCTCTCATATGAAAGAGAGCTCATTCCTCCTCTGTCTCTGTTTGTGCAGCTGACAGTCAACACCACTCCCAGTAATCAGGGAGTGCTGCAGGTTTTCTAGTCCCAGTCTGTGTGCGCCTTGTTTTTACCCATGTTCTGCTAATTTCTGTTTTTTTTCTGTAAAGCATATTTAGAGAGCCTCTGCACTGCGTGAAGATCTTTTTTTCACTCATTAGGGACAAGAAGCAATACAATGCATTGGTGCTTTCACTGATTCTTGAGTATTACTCAAGAAATGACTTGCCCCCACAGAGCTCCGGCTTTGCTGTGTTAGGTCTGTCTCTCAAGTGCTTCATTCACAGGCAGTCATATGTCTGTTTATTCCCTTTAGCCACAGTCCTGGGTCAACAGACAAATCAAGATATTCCTCTTATCATTGCTCTCTCATCCATCCACTTCTTCCTCATGCTCCTTCTTTGTGCCCTCTTCCTCTTAGCCTCTTCATTACTGCTCCTTGTCTTCCTCTCTGTTGCCCAACTGGGCTAGACTTCCTCCAGAGGCACCGCAGAGCACTGAGAACTGTTGACTAGTTTATGTAGCTTAACAGAAGCACTTTAATGCAAGAGGATGTAGTGGTTAATAAGGAAGGAGACATTCAAATTTGCATTAATGTGCTTTTAGAAAACACCCATCCAGTTTTTGTGGGTTTGAATCATTCCTGGTCACTTAGCCAGATGACCACAACCAGGGCTCTCATATTAGCAACAAAGTGGAGCAACAAGGGCTGCAGCGGGTCAAGTGTTGAGTCTGATAGTCCCGGTGCAGGTTTTGGCAGCCCTAGTTGGATAATGACTAGATAGATACAAACATTTTATTATTTGTTATAAAATGAAAGGTATAAAGATGCTTAATATGTCTGTTTCTTCCTCCACAGTACATGTTTCAGAACCAGGAAGCGGAGGCCTTTCCAGCCACCGGCTGTGAGGAACAGTGATCGATCTGTGCTGTGGACTGTCCTTTTCAAAGTGGAAGGTAACTGTCGTGTGACTCAGTGTGAGTGTGATGTGGTCAGTACTTCAACAGGTGGATGACACAGTGATGTCACAGTACCAAGACATTAAAGGATAAGGCTGGTGATGCTGTATGTTTTTGGTGATTTCAACAAAATCCTAGAAAACATCAAAATGAAATACAGCCTGTCTGTGGCACTCAAGCCTGTTAGTTCCTACTAAACACGCACAACTTTGAAAAATGATAATAGGGGTAAATAGTGTCAGAAACATTTGGTGCACTGATGAGTATTTCCAGCAACAGGACAGTGTATTTGTGACTGACACACCACTGTGGCCCATTCAGGTGTTTATAATAGTTAGAGCACTGGATTTGTTGGCGATAAGAAAAATATAGACTACAGACTTATCCTTTAGAACGGGAACACCAGATATTTATGTGTCAAACAGCCTCCACCAGCCACCAGGACAGGACAACACTATGGCAGGTCTAGTGTTGTTATATTGTAGTAGTTAAAGAGGATTGGAGGGTTTTCAAGTCAGATTTTTTCAAGTCCATCTTATTACATTACTCATATTTTGTATCTATGATAAGAGAGTGGTTCTTTTTTTTTTTTTTTAAACTTGTGGGTAGCACATGGTACAGTATTTGGTAATTTTGTGCAAAACCCTACAGTCACATATATGGAGAACAGAGAACACCGTCCCTTCGATATCCTCTGTTGTTCCTGTGTGTCTCATTGAAGATGATGAAGATCAACTGAGAATCCTACCTGCACTGAGGGGGCTCTATCTGCAGGGGAAAACGACACAAAAATTAAATCTTAGGTTTGGCTGACGCTGCTATGAGGCTCCAGTCTGAGTTAGATACATCACATCAGTATCCTTCAGTCTTGTTAGTATAAAATTCCCTTTGTGTGTCTCTCAACAATGGCTTGATTCAGCTAACTCACACTCCTAACGCTACGAATTAGCTTTGATTGAACTTTGATTGAATGAATGAGAGTCTGAATGATTGTCTCATGCAGCTTCTTTGTGTTTCGTGCACTTCATTAAACCAGCACAGGAGCTAAACAGAAAAGTAAACTAACACAGACAAAAAGTGAACTCAAAATCTTCAAGTGTTCCTTCTTGCCAATTTGTGAGAACTGCGACTCAGCTCGATTGCTCCCCTGCAGCTTTATTTATTGCAAACAGTGTCCCATAGTGTATTTTCATCCAACAGTTACAGGTTATTCAGCTGTTTTTCTCAGCTCCTTTCCTCCATGTGTAAACAGACTGACTGTCATCTCTTCTTGTTTCTTTCCTCAGGCCACAGAGGCTGCTCTTCCTCTCATTACTCAACTCTGCAGGAGTTTGATCCCGCGGCCCTGCCAGGCTGTATCTTACACCTGCCTCTGTTTTCTTTCTTTACATTCTCGTACCTACAAAATGCAGCGCTGAAAAAGCGGGTACCTTTATATTTCCTGGTCAGCTGACTGCCAGTGGACCTATGAGCTACCTGCTCCGTGGGTACGACCGCTGCCTGCATGAGGAGAGCTGATCTAAGTTTTTCATAGTTACCCAAGCAAACAAACAGACAAACAGACAAGTGTGTTATGACATAATTATATCTAGACTCCAGTATTAAGCCAGCTGGATGCAGACAGTGCATTCTTGGCTCCAGCACTTTAGTCTTTGTGTGAGAGGGAGTTCCTGCTTGTGGAAGTGACTTTTTCTTCTTACTGTATGAAGAATCTATTACTGATGTACAAATGAATATTTTTATTATTTTATCCTTATTACAAAAATACTGTATATGTATCCAAGAGAGAACTTTGGCAAAAAAGTCACTGTGAAAAAACATCTTGGGGGGGGGGGGGCAATGTACCACGCTGTATATTACAAGTTTTGTGATTTTCTTTTTTTTTTTCAGTCTGTGTAAGAGTGTAGAAAACTTAAAAGCTCCTCATACACCTAATTCATTTCAAATAATGATAAATGTGATGACATAGATCAGAGGTGAGTTCGCCTTCCATGATATGAAAGGTTCTTCTGGCAAAAATATGGATTCAAGCCACTCATAAATCCATTAAGGAACCTTTAGTTTTTTGGAGCATATGATGATAGGAGGTTTTACACACTTAAGTACCCATCTAATGTAGCTTTGCACAGGCCTGACATGTAGCCAGAGACTTAGAGTTACTTCTCTTCTGTCCATTTAAATGTGAAGTTTAAAGGAAATATTGAAAGATAGACTTCTCATTTGACAAAACCATGAACACCACTGCATTTTTGCACAATCTGTATCATTACTTATATATAGTTTATGACAACAGGTCATTTATTTTCTGTTTGTAGATGACCAACACTTTGTTGCTCTACACATGCATGTCTAAAAGAGATACTGGCCTCAATAACGGGGTTTTCTGAAGCCCGTCACTGTTATTACTGTTTTCATTTGGAAACAAAGGCCACACGTTGATTGAAGACTTGAGTGTGCATAGAACGTAGAAACCCTGATAAACAGTCACGACAGTGGGATGCTGCTTTTCATACTTTGTAAAAAAAAAACAAAAGTAAAAAAAAAAAAAAACATATGATACTCAACTGTCCAGGAGCCAGACTTTATTATGGTTGACTGTGTTTCATTAAATGTATGGTGGGGTGGTTACTTGAGAATTTAATCGAACCATGAATACCTGCTTGAAAAAATGCATATTAATTCTCTGGATTACTAAAAATCAATAACAACAGATCATGCCATTTGATGTAAAATATTCCTCCTCAGCACTGGTTGCTGGCAACAGTTTAAAGGGTAACTTTGTGCTAAATATTCTCATGGGAAGCTTCCTGGAGATGAGTTGAATCGTGCAATACTGTACAAAACTGTGAGAACTGACAAAATTGCAATACATGGATGACCATAGGAATGTAGGAATGAGCAACTGTGAGTGGTGGACTGGAACACACTGTAGTAAGATGCCCTGCAGAAGGACAATGTTAGCCTGTGAGTCTAAAAGCCGGACAAAAGTATAAACTTGTAGTTACAGTTTTGGGAAGACGCACGCCAGCTACATCTTAGTTTACAGCAAAGCTATGGCGGCTTTACCCCCTAACAGAAAACTATAAATTCAGCTCTAGGAATTTGCATTTTTGCATGAAATAGCTGTACATTTTGTCCCCTGTCTGAATTTAAAAGCCCTTTTAGCTCTTTACACAGAGTCAGACCAAAAGGACTCCATGCTGCTGCTAGCAAGGCTGAAAATCAGGTCAGCGATTTGCATTACCTTTTTGAAAATGGCTTGGAAATTGATTTTCTCTATGATATGGTACTTGAATCTTTGTGTACTACTACCATTTATTATTACTTCAATTTCTATAACTTCATCATAATCATTATTATAACTTGATTCATAATATTATAACTTTGCATCTAGATTTGGTACAGTGTGGTTCTGCAAAATTTGGGAAATAAATTACTCGGGGAAAATGAACTGTTCATATTGTGTAGATTTATCTAAACATTATACTGAATTTGCCAAATTAAAAAGCTAATGCAAACTGCCCTTACAGGTTAACATTTCTATGACAGACCTTCCTTCTCAGTGCATACTTAGGGGAGAAAGGAGAAAAAGCAAACCGTGATGTATAACAAGTGAAATTGCACTAAAAATCACAGTTGTATGATATTTGAGAGTATACAGTACATTTTAGACATAGCATTTATTCTTGTTCTCCATGATAATATGAGTGTTAATGATTTCTTTTTCAAAGAGTGATGAATACATACATTCAGTTGCTGTTGTGTTCTTAATTTATTCTGTTTTCCATTTTAATCATTTGCACTGGAAATGAACGGATGTGTGTTCAGATGACATTTATGCTTGTCAGGATTGCAGATAGATAAGGAAGTATTTCTGTTAACTGAGTGAAAAGATCTCTGCTGTAACAAAGCCTGACATCCCAAAAGCATTTCTGCACTATGAGCGGAGAACAACAAATCAGCACACCAATACATATAACACTTAAGTTAAGAAAAATAGGCAGCAAAACACTTTCTTGTTACAGCAATATACACCTGCTGTCAGTCAAGACACACAGGCGATCTTAGTGCTTAGATGCTTTTGAAAGAGGGCCACAAACCGCTGAAAATGTGAATTTGTTTTAAATGGTTTTTTGCAAAGACTAAAGTGTATTGTTACAGAGAGTCAAAGAAACTGAACATGTATTCCACCTATGTATGAAATATTTAAGTTGTTCAAACAAATAAAAGTAAAAGAAAGCAGACTAAGAAACATTTTCATTACTTTCTTTGAATTAGTGTTTTAATTGTTGTGCATTTACTACTTGCAAATGCATGGCCTTGTCCTGTAATGTCCTGTCCAAATGTGTTGTAGTTTCCACCTAACTCAAGCATACTGAGTTAGATAGCACAGCTAATAAAATCTACCAGCAGTCATTTTAGCCATCAAAATCATCAGTAAAGATGAGAAGCCTGGTTTAGTCTGCCTCTGTCTGAACTTAAGGATCCTTTGTTTGAAAAAAATAAGCCACCATCATTGTCACTACATTGGCAATGGAAAGCTTATCAGGCGTAGCAACAGTAACCATACAATGTCAACTTTTTGTGAAACAGGAGCAAGTACCAAATTATAAAAACATCAGTTACACTGGTTACAGGTGACCCTTATGAACAGATGTATTAAGGGGTGTTATATATGGTTATGTTACGTTATGATGTTATCAAGTGGGAGCATGTATAGATTAAAAAGCAGTGGTCCATGAAACAAACCTTGTGGAACCCCTGGTAAGACCTTTGCTCATAAAATAGAGAAGGTCCTGTCCATTAAACCATTGAAAATCATAACCTGATATACCAACTGAATCGCCAAGTCTTTCAAGGGGAGACAGGTGTTGAAATATTATGTAGTACATTATTTAGCAGCAGAATGTGCTAAACAGACTTCTGTGATTGCTATGATTCCACCAAGTTTACATTTCTAGATCTACTGGTGTTTATTTTTTGTATACCTGTGAAAAACAGCAGTATGACTACAATAAGAATCTTCTGTGCTTGTTCTAAATCATAAATCAAAACTGACACAGTAAATATCCAAAAATTAAGTAACATAAATAATATCCAGTCAGAATGCAGTAATTTATGATTGACTGCAAGCTACACTTCTGTCCAACTCCTCCGCCAGTGATAACAGCATGTGCTGTACTGCACTGTGAAACACACTAACTTAATTAAGATTGCAGGAACATGCATATACATTAAAGTCTGAGTCCATCAGAAACCCTGTTCCAACATGCCTATTCCCACTACAATGGTAATGAAGATAATATATGAATCATATCTACCAAATATTGTCTACAAAAGCATATTGAATGATATATTGGTTTTCTCAGTCACACTGACAAAGTCCTTGCTGCAACATAAAATTGGACACGTTTGTAAGAAGGACTGATGGTTCAGGTGGAGAAGGTAGAGTCCCCTTTAACTGCATTTTCATTTTATTTGTATTGCTGTTGCTTTAAACTCTGATGCACAAAGCCCTTTTTTGAGCAGCACTACACAAATGCAAGTTATTATCTTCACATGACGTCTGAGGATGTACAACAGATGCTGATTTGGGGTCATCTGTAATAACCAGCACACAGTGTCTGAAAAATAAATGGCTCACAAAACACATTTTTCATTTATGAATGCCAATCATCTTTTGTCCTCCACGTGGCACAGATAACCAGCACGTCACAAACTGCCAGCTTGTCCTGTTTTAGACCTGCAATTGTGGTCCTTAAACAATGCTCATTTCCAACGCTGCCAGGTATTTTTAGCAAAGGGATTGTACAGTACCGTTTTCTGTGAAAAGGCTATTTTGTCAGACAGACTCAGGAATAAGAACCATAGTCTTTTTTTATTCACTTTGGCTTTGTTGTAACATAAATCTCTAAATACTTGCTGACATGTAATATGTTCATCTTAGCCCCTGTCTGGTAGCCACCAGATGAATGTGACCATCTCATGTTAGACTTGACAGTAACCGAACACCAGGCAGAAAAGTAATGACTCTCTCTGTCTCTTGTCACTCAAGTCTGTTGCATCTTGATGCTTTCTGTGGTCAGAAGTGTCCACTGTTGCACCTGTGATCACACCTAACAGTGATGTCACAGTGTGCTGACACACCCTGGCGTACACCTCTACATCACCTCAGCAGGGAGGGACCGCAGCAGGTAAGCAAAAACAAGATTTTCAGCTGGTGTTAAGTTGCTTTTTGAGCTTGTAACAATAAATAAATGGATCATTTAGAAACAACTTTGGGGAAAATTTACATTTTGTGTAATGTAAGAGCAATTTACCTGTTGATGCTTGCGAAATTTAAACTGCTAAATAAAATAAATAATAAATAATAATAATAAATAAAAGAAGTCTAAGTCTAAGTCTAAATATTTCTGATTGTCTATGAAATGTAAAGTATGTTTCTTTGGAATCCAGACTTCTGTAGGGGATCAATGAGAATACCTATCTATCTGTGTGTGTGCGTGTGTGTGCAAGGTAACATGTGCTATGCTGTTCTGTGTTCAAATATGAATAAAGGTATAAAATGTGTATGTGTAAGGGAGAGAGAAAGCTTGCGAAACAGGGAGAGTGTTCCAAAATTCATATATGTGTGGGCATGCTTTGAGGTTACATGATTAGACTCAAGTCAGTGTCAGACTGAGAGTTGACAAAAACGACTTGCAACTCGACTTAAACACCAATAACTTCACTTGGACTTGATTTGTTCTGACTTGAGATCCTGCCCAAAGCCTAAGTCTCTCTTTATGATTCCATGGACAGTGTTTCCTTGTTGAATTGCAGTGACTTTGTTATGGATTTTGTTCTCCATCTCCTACACTGAAATTGAATATTGAATAAAATATATCTTTGCAGCCAGTATGGACTGAAGGAACAAATGAAGCAGCCAGCAGTTACTATTGGCATTTGAGTAAAAAAAAAAAAAAAAAGGTTTATTTGATAGTCATTTTAAAGGTCATTCTTATTTTTTGAAATTAATATACTTGAAGTTATACCTGTATTTTAAGTTTAGGACTTTAGAAGTTAGGACAAGTTTGACTTGGGACTTCACCTGACCCTAACCTAACAATGACTTCAGCCTCTGATTGACTTTAATGGCAACAAGCGGACGGCATCACAGTTACGAACATTTACACATCTTTGTTGTTGCACTGTTACATCTGCTTGTCCTGTCACTTTGATTTCCTATCAGAAATCTGCCCCTGCTGTTATACTGTAACCGTGCGCTTCATGTCTCAAAAAACCCAAAACACATACAGACACATTCTGATGTATTTTTAGAACAAACATTTTCTTTCCACAAAATATGTAATGAAAGTGGGACAATTGTTTGGATATGTCAGCATTACAAAGAAAGGGTTTTGACGATGACGTTCATTTCAAATTCTTATAAATTAGGCATAACAACTTATGCTGTGAATTTCACTGTGTGGCATTATGTATGTGTGCACACACACACACACACACACAGACGGGAAATGTAGCTGCTATAAATATCATTATCTCTCCTCTCAGCTTGTGTGTCTCTCAGGTTCTCTTTGTCTTGCCTTCTCCTTGTTGCATGGCTTGGTTGAGCTGCACTCCTCTCCAGTTACACCTCTGATGTAGCACATATTCCATTTGTGATGCCTCCAAATTAGATTTCAGCCCTTTTAACCAGCCATAACCCTGAGAGTGTCAGTGGTGAAATTACTGTCTAAAATGCAGAGAGCATGTTGCTTTCTCCGGTTACTGGCTCATCACAGTTGCAGTCAGGCGCGAGGCAGTAAGTGCAGTTTCCCACAACAAGGTTATGCAGGATATCGATGTTAAGAATTGTATTGTTCTTTTATGCAAATGATGCACATTTCTAAAATTTGAACTTCAGGTTGTCGTCAGTCGTGTTTTTAATGTTTCTAAGCCTTTTGTTTGTAGTTGCCGCTGCTGTTTAATGCTTTTATTAAGTCAACCTGCCACGAAGTCAGCCCCATTAGCTGTTATTATTTGCTGTTTGCTGTTTATGTTTACTACGCAAAAAGCTTTTTGTTGATCCTAAAATGATGCCATTCATGCCCACCTCACTGCATGAGTCACACAACAAGACCTCTGTTCTTTTCTAGTACCTAAATGTTTCCAATTGAACTGGTTTGTTGGAGCTTGAGTCTGTTCAGCAGCACTGTGGCAAATATTGAAGAAGCGTGACCTGGAAGGTGGTTTTATCTGTGCAGCGTTGTCTGAGGTTTGTGTTTGAGATTTGGGGCTAACAAACCTGAGCAGCTTAGGTCATGTTCAAACCTGTTATGTCCTAGAATCTCCTGGTTTTTCACCAGGATTTTATGAAACTAATTTCCACTTTTTAATCGTATAGTTGTAGTTTTTCATGTTTTGTCTTATGTCTGCTCTGTCTTATGACAATTAGCTGATATTTCAGTCAGCATATGGTTGGTGCCTTTAATTATAAACCTGTTACAAATACCAAAGTCATGGTGGATATCAAGCCTGTGAACTAAAGGGTGATTTCCTTGTGGGCGCATCTATTCGGTCTACAGATATCTGTGTCTTTAACTGCTCAATGCTCCACTATGTTCACAAACAGCATAACATGGTGCAATAAATGTCTTCACCAGGGCCGATCACCATTATGAGAGGCCCAGCCGACAGCGGTCCCCAATCCTCAGTAAACCCCCCCACGGAGGAAAGCAGTGACAAAGAGAGAGACGGCGCAACGCCTGAGCCTGAGCACCCAGAGGCCAACGGGCACACACTTCATGAAGAGATGCTCAAGATGCCAGCGAGAAAAAGCCCTCAGCAGTGGTATGTATATCCATTGGTATTATCACTGTATGGTTACTTTGAAGACTGCATTATACAGTCAATGTGTGAGAGGCCCCACCCACCCAGCATGGGCCCCTGACAGCCTGTGGGCCTTGGTGCTGCTGCATCAGTTGCAGTTGGATCAGTTGGATATTTATGGCAGTGAAGTTCACCACCAGGTGGCTAAAATTTGGTGCTGAGCAGACAGAGGGATACTTCTCAGTTATGAACCCCTATTTTACATTTCACATCATCATTTCATGCATTGTTAGAGTCAAACTGAAATGAAATTGCATCTTGGTCTGCCTCAGTTTACATATTTGCTGTGTAAATCACTTGTCCTGGTCGGAACCGTTATCTGTCTCTGTACATGGAGATCTTATTTCTATACACCCAATCAAATCTTGCATAAAGCAGTGTTCTATCACAGCTTGAGCACATTGACAGCCACACTGAGCCAGGCAGCAACAAGAGCCACAGACTCTGAACACATTAGCTTTTCTGCTCAAGTCTCGTGTCGTGCTGTACCTCAGCATGCTGAACAACCTTTTCTTCCTTTTAACAATAAAGAAACTAATGATAATGAAAAAGTATTAACAATACATTTAAAAACACGCTGACATTATTTTTGACTTGGCTGAATGTGATTTCAGAGTGTTTATCAATTCACCACAGAGATCATAGACAGTTAGAAAGACTGTAAGCAATGGCTGAGTGGTTTCTTATTACTTATTACTCATCAAAATATAAAAGGTTTTCTTCATTATATATTCAGTATATCTCCGTATTCAGGTTTATGAGTCTGATTTATTCTGACACGATTTCATGTCCAAGAATTGCTTATTGCTTTTTCACATTTTAAAACAATTTTAAAACATTTTCACTCCTAGTGTTGCATTTTGTTTGGAACCTTACAGCCTTTTCTTTTTAATTGTTGTGTAATTTATACTGTATCACAGGAACTTGCAGTATTATTAATAGTAGTTTCTTGCTAAACTGCACATGATGATACTTGCTTACCATTAGGGTCAGCTCCACCAGTATTAAAGCAGAGTTATTATTAGACCTGTAGAAAAAGCTTTTTAGCTTCCAGAGAGCGAGCTCCTTTTTTTGGAGTAAGAGCCGAGAGGGAAATGATCCAAACTTCACTCTCCTGTCCTCCTTTGTCTTTCCTCTCCTCTCACTGTTACTCATCTCCTCTTCCCCCTTCTCCTGCCATCTTCCGTTCTCCTCTCTCTACGTACAGATTGCTCTTTTTATTCCTCTAGCTTCCACATCCATCACCGCGATGTCTCCTGTGCCCTTTGGTCTCCTCCTGCCCCCTTTACCGTCTTCTCCTTCCTCTTGTCTATTCTTCTCAACCTTTTTCGTGTCATTAGGAATCACCAGTCATTTTTCCTCCATTTCTTCTCCTCCCTTCATCTTGCAACTTATCTCCTCTCTTATCTCGTCCACCTTTTACTGGCTTCATCCTACAACTCTGCTCCCCACCCCCTTCGCTATCTCCCTTACACCTTCTCCATTAATTCTTCCTCATCTTCTTCTCTCCACCCCCCCCCTCCACCCCCCTCCTCCCTAGCTCCCCCTCCCCTACTCCCTCCCTCCTCCATACTGCTGCATTATTCAAACTGAGTGCTATTTTGAATGGCTTGTGTTGTCCCTGAGTACCTCTCCTCTCATCGCGCTCCATGGAGCATCACTCCATGGAGTTTAACCCCTCCCTGCAAAAACCCTCGACTGCACCAGACACACAAACACACACACGTCAGGTCAGACCGTGGCACACACATGCACTCTGTCAAACTCACGGATTCACACACATACATTCAGGTGTCTTCCTGAGCATGCCGAGGTGAATGTAAAGAAGTTCTCACCATTGTCATGTCACACATGCTCCTCCTTTCTCCTTCTTTTCTCTTCCTTCCCCAAATACCAGCCAGCGCTCCTCAGAGATCACTTAAGCAGCAGCTGCAGGCAGATGCAGGGCCAGACTACAACAGAACAAGGCGTCTTTTATTCATAACTACCAGTAGCACCGAACTGAAGCACTTCAACTGCAGGCGCCACGGCTTTACAACACCGAGCAGGGACAATGTTCTGCACCAGCAACAAAAAAAGAAAAAGGAGAAACATCACTGCATATTTCATCGCCTAAAAAAACAAGGGGGGGGGACTGAATGGAAATACAAAGAGATACAAAGAGTCGCTTCACACGATGGTCCTGCATCTTCAGTGATGTGTGAAAGTTAAGGGGGAGGAGGAACACATATAAGGGGGAGACGAGAAGAGATGCAGGAAGATAAAAATGTTGAAACGAGTGATTGACACATATGATATTGAATATTGCAGAAGCTGTTTTTAATGAAAAATACCTGGCGGTGAAGAGTACCTGAGGGTTATAACTATGAAATCCCAACTGTTTGAGCTGCTTTTCCCAAAACATTCAGAGCTTGAGGCGGTTCTCAAAATGTGTTTTGGCAGTTGTTTCCTTTATTGAGTTTTCTTTTTTTTCTTCAGCAAAATGGCCTCTGTGTCACCACAACTACCTCTCCTGTTTTTATCACCCCTTAATTTTTGCCTGACAGCTGTTCAGATGAGCTCCAGGGAGCATAATAGAAAAGAACGAGCTATGACTGTTCTTGGAAAAAAAGTCAGATTTAGTGTTAGTGGTGGCACTGGCGACGTGACTAGGGCATCAGGGTTGAAGCTCTTCTGCATTTTTCATGCAAAAAGTCTTTTTATAGCCGTGCTCGAGTTGTGAGGATGCGAGCAGGCCGCCAGTGAAATGGAGTTACTGACGTCAAACAAGACTGGGAAGTAAAATCAGTGGTGATTTCTGTTCCCATACAAAAGACTCCTGAGTGTGTACACAGCTCATTCCACACAGTAAATTTAACTTTGTAAAATTTAGATTATCACCTACAGCTGGAAATAAACCATTTTACCATCACTTGGCTATTTGGATCATAAAATGAAAACCGTCACTGAGGTCTGACTTAATGCCTGTAAAGGGAGCTCACAGTATGAATTACTGACAGCACACAGTCTTTGTCAAATTTAATTTAGTTGCTAACTTTGTCAGTGTTGCTCTTGTACACACATTATATGACAGCACTTATCATTGAAAATAACACAAGCTCATATCAAGTGATAAAAATGAATAAAGAAATCCCACGCAGGCCCTGCTTTGGTAAACTCTCTCTCCACAGGCCAATTATCTTAATGTTTTACAGCTAAAGCAGCAAAGGGGTCTCGATTTTAATTTGAAGCCTCAAGAACTTGCTTGCGGAAATGAGGCAATTAACAAAAAGATTGGTTACTTCTATTATTATCATAGCCTTTATTTAACCAGGAAGTCACAACCTGCCTTACACGGGGGAACTGGCCAAGACGGGGTCAACCAGCAGCAACAAACACATAACGGTGTGACCAAAATACATTGTAGGACACAGTGCATGAACATGTATGAGCTGTTATTTTGGCTGTTATGCAGTGACAGAACATAAACAGTCT
The DNA here is from genome assembly GCF_042242105.1 of Pempheris klunzingeri. NCBI lineage: Eukaryota > Metazoa > Chordata > Actinopteri > Acropomatiformes > Pempheridae > Pempheris > Pempheris klunzingeri. The sequence continues at coordinate 23,015,196 of NC_092016.1, read as the reverse complement.
CTTTTACTTTCACTGTTAACATACTATACATCTGCAGGCTACCAACACCAACATGCTCTGCGCATTCATGCCTGCTCTTTCCGGTGAACCTAACCCTGAGGAGGGTACAGACTGCTGCCGAGCGATGACCCTCCGTCATCACAATCAGCAAGACGAAGCAAAACAATGACAGAATTATCAGCACGCACTATGATTAACGGGTGGCACAGCGGCTCCGTGGTTAACACCGTCGCCTTGCAGCAGGAAGTCACAGGCATAAACAAGCTCTCATACACAAACCTAATATATAGGAATAAGATCAAAAATGCATGGAAACTATATATTAATCTAATTTAATTTAAAAGGCACTTTGATACAAATCACAGCTCTCGACAAAGCTGGGAAACTGAAATCTCAGTATATGACTAATACGATTTCTTTTTCTGTGCCAGACGTAACTTTTATTTACAGTTTACACAACGACCAAGTAGATTAGGCTCTTTGCACCCCCCCCCACCCCTTTTTTGGTAAAGAACTCTAATCATCACACGCTGCACGAATGTATTAACCGTCAGCACAGCACTGGCTAAATGTCATTTACTCTTAATTGTATAACTAGCACACTGATTTGATCACATCTTAACTCAGATGATACATAATGACGAAATAATACACAAAGTGACATTTTATCTGATAAGATATGAGGCATATATCTTGTTAATGTGACAAAATGTAAAGGCAGTTGTATTAAACATACATTTACATTATGTCAAACCTTCTGTACATCTGATCTTCATATTAGTCTTACACAATCTGATTTCTGATTTTTCAGCAAACACTTTTCATTTGTTGATGTATCGCAGATAACCAACATTCATCACATTTCACGCTGTGGTCTGATTGTTAATACTTTCCCTCTTCTCCTGCATGTATATGCTCTTACGTTTCTTATTACCATACAAAACTACTCAAAATCACTTGGAATTGCATATCTTTGAACTTGAAGTAGTTAAACATGATGAACTACCCCATGATAGCTTTCCTCCTTAAGGCATGATAGTCCTCACAATAACACAGAAAATACACACACACACACACACACACACACACACACACACACACACTCTCATTACCCATTGACTGTTTGCTGTTTGGGTGGATTAATAGGGATTACACTTTACGAACACATGCATCAGTGTCTTTCGGGGGATTGCATGTGTGTGTGTGTGTTTTATCTAGTGTGAGTTCCAGCCTTTTGCTGTCTATGTCTCGCAGCTTGTGTGTGACTGCAGGCTGCTTATGTTTATACTTGGCAGTCTGGGTCATGTCTATAGGATGGTAGTGAGGGGTCTGCAGATGACAGCGACGTCCTAAACAAAGGCTAAAGTACCTGCAAGGTTGTGCTCTGTCTCTGCAGATATTGACAGTCACCATATTTGGAGAACACACCGCTGCTGTCATGTGAAAACCTTGCATTTCTAATGTTTACGTGTTATTTAGAGGCACGAAAGCCATTTCAGCAGACAGCGGCAATATATATTAAACCAATAAAAAGCGTGTGTGTGAAACAGAAATGTGTGTGTGTGTGTGTGTGCTTGTATGTTTAAAGTCCTCTGGTATTTCCCCTGGAGCTTGTGCAGCACTGTTTACCTTTAATACGTGTACCAATGCCTCCAAGATCCAGATTAAATATATGGGATTAAAAGCACAGCAGGCTCATTATAATACTTTTCTGTTTGCAGGCCAGATACTAATCCTCACTTTGATCCATGTTTTACTACACACATCTAAAAGGTTTCACTCAACTCGCTGAAAGTAAAAAGCCATGCTGCCATGTTCTTGGCTGTAAAATTTGCATATGGGTTCATCTTCAGATGCTTTGAGCAATAAATGTTTCCATGAGGGCTCTAGCTTTTGTCCAGGACGTTTTTTTCATGGCATTTTATGGTTTGAGTCTCTTTTTTATTGTGGAAATATCTTTCCACTGCCACAAACTACATGTTTGCATTCAGTGGGAGAACTTTTTGGTCAGTGGTTTTATGTTTACTTTCATGTGCTTGGTCTTGACAATAGTTAATCTTTCTCTTTATCTGCCATGATGTTATGGCGCTCCTTCTTAAACATTTGTGCCTGCATTCAGGTATTTTTTTAACCTTAGTGTTATCCTCAAATTGTGGCTGCACTGACTATGCTAACTTTGCACTCGCCACAACAAACTGTAGAGATTTGTGTAACGTGACTCCGGTCTCACAAAGTATATTTAGGAAAGCGGGGCGAGCAGCTGACATTTAATTTCATTTGAAATGCCAAAGTAAACACAGAAATTAGTCCCTTGGATTAGCTATTTTTGCAAACCGCTTACAAAGCAACCAGCCAGCTAACCTGCTTGGTGTGTGGCCAGCACAGTCAGCTGGCTGGCTGGTTGTATGGCTAGTTTAGTTTAGGTGTACAGCAGCCTTAAATCAACAGCGATCCACAGCCTTACAAGTGTAAATAAACTGCCATTCAGCCAGCTTGGCTGTTCACAAAGTTGCCCTGGAACTACTGTAGATCCCATAGACTGTATGAAACAAGTGGACGTAGCTTCCAGGTCTTAAAAATAATAAAAGTCAAAGCAGAAGTGCCTTAAACCTGCATTCTTTCAAATTGCCAGCAGGAGGGCGACTCCACTGGTTACAAAAAGAAGTCCAAATGAATGGAAGTCTATGAGAAAATGAGCCTATTTCTCCATTGATTTATTACCTCAGTAAACAATTTCCTAAGTTGCTGGTTTCAAGTCTTCTTCAGTACAGCATGATTTTCATTTAGTATATTATGGTCCCATGATATACTACTATATATTAGGGTAAAATAGACCATAAAGCAGGGTATGCTTTAGGATGGGACAATGTCATGACTAACCAATCAAATGCGGTCTTCATGGAACAACATGGCTCCAAAACAACAAGAGGATGACAGCCATGAAACCAAGATGATGGAAGACGTCCATTAAGCAACACTCGAGGCTTCAAAACAGCAGTCCACAAACATGTCTGTCAGTCAGTCACTACGTCCACCTCTTATATGCAGTGTATGGAAGAGCTGTATAGTTCGTCAGAAACACTGATCCAGAGGGGATCGCCATCTGTCTTTATTTAAATGAGTCATGAAGAATTGATATTTATTTTGAGAGGCCCAGATGAACTTTGTTTTATTGGTTTCACAAATCTCTGCAGCCATTAGTCACTATAATCCATAATAGGGAAAGCCACAATCATGACAATAGGACTAAAGTTGAAAAATAACAGAATTTCCTTTGAGGACATGTCTGCCTTCCTTCGGGGTAACTTAGAGCGACTTACCTGAGTTTCATAGGCCTTTCTTTGCATCTGTTGTTCCATCATTCCTCCATGGAAGGCCTCTCTGTTTTTTTGTCATGTTCAAATTGGGCCATCACCATTATGAGGCTCAACATCATCTACTGAGAGCATCAATGCATACAAATATAGTGTATTAGTAGTATTAGCAGTAGTATTCCGTTTTGCGATAACTTGAGCCTGCCATCAATGATTATTATGGAGTTGTAGGTTTATTATGGATCATTTCTCACTCAACAAACATACACTATGCTGTTCTTGTCAACTCAAGTCTTTCCCAATTTATTTTGCTCAGCTCCTCTTTCAGAGAAGCACAGCTTTTCCGTCATCAATTACCTTGAGAGTTTCTGTCTGCTTTAGACTAGATCTTTTTGCCCCCAGCTTTTCCCTGGAGAGCAAAGTGCTGTTTTTCATGAGTTACTGGCTTGTCATCTCTCCCTTTGATCAGGATCTGATACACAGTCAGGCTACTCCTCTGCTGGAGAGGATGATGATGCTCCGTCTTATTTTGGAGCAAAAAGCAGGAGTGTAAACCAGTTTGAAAACCACTATTAACCCAACTGCTCTTTACTGTAGTCTGAGCTTTCTTTTTATTCTAACCTAATGTTTACTCCTTAGTGTAGAGATGGTTTAATGAGAGTTTTCTAGCTGGTGTCCCTACTAACTACCTTCATATTTCTGCTTTATTTGATTTTCTTTATTTTGAATTAAAAAACAATTACATGACACAGAAAGAGTATTATGTTAAAATAAGAGACAAGATGAGACATTTATATCTAAATCACTGAATTATATTTTAATTTATTTATATCTATTTATATCTATTAATTTATATCTAAAGTTAGATGTCAACACTAGTTAATTCAGCCATATTCTGTAGTTGAACTGATTTTCTTGGTAGAAATTTAAAGTATCCCATATACTTTTGATAATTTCTCATATCATGGAGGATTGAAATTCACATATTTTGTTTTGTCATCATACAAAACTTGGTTACAATTAAATGTAACATGAACCATTTAAGGGGAAAATGATTGATCAGTAATAATATTTTTTATTTAATCTGTTAAATATCAAACTGCTGCTTCTTTGGAGCTGAGGCCCACTCATCAGTGACAGAGAAACATCTCACTGCTTTTTCATCAGATTTCATTACACAGGGGTGTTCAAGCAGCACAGGTAGAAACAAAGTAAACAATCATTTTTCAGACCCACACAACAAACACACAGAGGGATTAAATGTATAAAATCAACAACAACGGGAAATAACACACATCATTAACAGCTGCAGAAGAAATGCACATTACATCATCAGTATCGTTGTGTGTCTTATGTAACCCCCAAACAAAACTAGAATGCAGCAGTGGTGGTTGTGTGGTAGGCAAAGGCGAGCACATCATAACTTCATGTCCGATACATTTGGTGTTATTTAAAGGCATGTTTGTAATAGCCCAACAACTTTCCAAACTGTCCAGGCTTCACTCAGGAAGCAGGAGTGGGTGTGTTGTTTTTGAAGGCCCACACAGTGCAGTGCCCCCAGATCAGTCAGGACTTTGGTGCTTTGTTTGCTTGTTTATCACTGTATTAACTGCTACTCTAAAATGGAAATACCTTTGTGGAATTTTGCTCTTGCTCAGCACCTGCTGAACAGCAGCTTACTTCAGCTGACACTTGGGTCTGCAAAAAGGGCAAAGTGTTGGCAGCCATGCTAGCAGCTCTTTGAGGCCGTACGGTGGTGCTTGGAGCTAAATGCCAACGCCAGCATGCTAACTAGCTCACAGTGATAATTCTAACATGCTAATGTTGAGTAGGCAGAATGTTTACCATGATAACCACGTCAGTTTGGCATATTAGGATACGAACATCTGCTAAGAAGCACAAAACACAATGTATAGCTGAGGCTGATGGGAATGTGATTAGTTTTGCAGGTATTTGGCCATAAAGTATTTGACAAATTGAGATGTTGATTTGGTGGTGGGGCTACATGTAAGGTCAACAGAGTGATCACAGTTCATCCAGAAGGGGAGCATAAATGTCTCCACCAAATTTCATGGCAATCCATCCAATATAGTTGTTAATTTCTATCAAAACTACATGCCAAACTCACAGTGGTGCTAGAAGAGGAAAGGTCAATTGATCATCATCTGGGCACCATGAATGGCTGTACCAAATTTTCTGCAAACTCATCTAGTGCTGTAGATATTGAAATTTTTCACAAGATAAACGATAAAACTGGTGTTACAAGAAAAGTCAGATGATCACCACAGTCATTAAAATCTATCCTCTGGGCACCATGAATGTCTGGTTCATAGCGAACCTAAAAGTTGTTTAGATGGAGGACAGACCAACACACTAAGATAAAAAACTGTCCAAATGAAGCTTAATGAAATTTCGGGTGACCCACCTCTATCCCATCCACCGTAACTCACCAGAAGCTCCACATCACATCCATCCAGATCCTCAGCTAGAGCTGCTTTTCACCATCATCAGGAGGATATTCCTGGAGGGTACTGTGTTCACCATCAGAACCAAATGTATTTCTTAACAATCCTATAAGCCCCTTTTTCAGTTAATCTGTCTTGGTTGACCCAGAGGTCAAATAATTGAAATCATGCATGGTGTATGTTTAATCACTGCCAGCGGGGCTCCATCACTATATATCCCATTAATGGTCTGTAAAATGAATTACTCTGATAACTAGGTTTACCGTAATGCCAAGAAATGTTATCTTGAAAGGATCAACATGATGATCGTGTGTAAAATACAATGAACCTCAGTTTTAAGATCATTGAAAACTGTACCTTTTTCTACTGACGGTTTGGCCTTCATGAGAAAATGTGGAAGGAATTATCCTCTTTTCTGTGAACATTTTATCATTTTATTTTACAATAATATAAATGTTTGTTACTGCAACAGTGAACAGACCTCAATAATTTCATTCACTTAATTGCGGTATTACATTTTACAAATATTGAATATAGCTTGGAAATGAAAAGATAATCCTTGTGCTGGTTATCACTTTAACTATGAAGATGATTATTCTATTTTTTTAATGTAGGAGCATTAAATATGAATTTGCTCCCATGGCAAGAGCAACATAGCAACACACACACACACACACATACACACACACTATCATCAGATGTATGGCCAGTGGATTAAATGGATTTTTTTGAAGCTCAATCTAATAATTTCACAGCACCTCACACAACTGATTCTGAGCCTTTTTATTTAATGATTTTTTTAGGTCTTAGGCTCGTACACATTGCTCACATTGTTAGCTAAACATCCATTTAGCTCATCCTACTGCAGTAGTGACTATAAGGGACTAGTTCAATTTAAAACAAATATGATTTACTGTCTTGCCAAGAGTGAGATGAGAAGATCAATACCATTCTCATGTTTGTACAGTAAATATGAAAGAGGAGATTGTGTATTTAGCTTAGCTGGACTGTAAACATTGAGAAAAAGCTAGCCTGGCTCTGACGCTAATAGAATATTATTATTATATTATTTAAAACTCATTCAAACACCAAAGCATTTTAAAAAAAAAAAGACATGTTGCTTTGGACAGAGTCTGGTTAGAGACTCTTTATTTCCACTCTTTCCATCTTCTTATCGATTTCTCAGAAAAACAGCAAATAAGTGTTTTTCCCAAATAGTTGAAACCTTAACCTTAAACCTTTTATGGTTTTTAAAAATATCCATGAGGCATGTAAAACAACACTACAGTTGTTCACTTCATTCTAAAATAATCTAATTTGTCCCCTGTCACAGAAAAAAAACACATATTTGCGTCTGGCGTACTGTATGTCACAGGATTCTAGGTCACATCTTTGTGGTTGTTTGTGTTCTTGTGTTAATCTTTTGATCGTTTCACTCGGCCCAGACATTATGAGAGGTCAGGGGTCAAGCTCATCAACAGTGCGACGTCTGCAGAGATGGTAGGGTTTCAGTATCTTGATCAGGCTCTCTTCAGTAGGGCAGATGTTTGAACCCAGGATTTATGGACAACAGAATTTTTAGCCATTGTTTGTTGGTCACAAGCTAAATCACATGCTTCACTGTACATAGAGTAAAATGTAATTCTTGCTTCATGATCGCCTGGCTGTTTAACTGATTTGTCTCAGTGCAGTTCACTCTGCACTAAAGCATAGCTCTAAGTTGTGGGGAAGTTCTCAGTACATTTTCAAGTCTATCACTTCACTTCTCTCCTCTATTCTGACTGGTGAGTTTATTTCTTCAGTGCTGCAGTCAGCATATAAGATGTCATCATTAAGAGCATCAGGATGCTCCATATCACTTCCCCTTTTCCCCACTCACGCCCCTTTCTTTAGGCCTGTAGTTTTCTTCCTCACATCACTCTTTATTTAATCAAGCTCTTTTTTTTTTCTTGATGTTTCTTTGAAGGACGAGGACTGAGGAGTGCAAATTACATCCTGACACCTCCAGTCAGCCCTCGTTCCACACTCTCCTTTTCACAGGCTGCATCAGGCCCCAGCTTCTGTACGGTTTCGTAGACAGGAAAATGTAGGTCTTTTTTTATGAGAAGCAAACCCTGGTTCTTTGTTTTGTTTGTTGGGGCTGTGATGTGGTATTGCAGGATATCGCAGTAGAAGCAAGTTTTTAATTGAGCTAGTGTTGTCAAGCTTTCCTTTCTCATATGACGCTGACATATTGCAATGTAAATGGAAGCATTTTTCCCAGAAAAAAGAGGTCTTGAATATTTACTTGATGGCTACATACATGAGACTAAGACAGAGACTAAAACTGACAGGTCCCTAGTAAAAAAGTCAGCATCTGCATCAGATGAGGATCCACATGGAAGACATGTAAATAAAGTGATAGCACTGTTCTTGTGTGGCAGCGTAGAGCTAGTTAATCCTACTTTATTTTCTACACACACCAGTTCAACTGCCTTCCCTGCACTTTTGGTCATGCATGTTTGATTATTCATGCATGTATTATTATGAGTATATGTTAGTCAGGGTGTTTATGATGTGCTAACATGCCATGTTATGCTTTTTTAGATTCCTTTAGCAAACAAGGTCTAAACAGGGTAAATATATGATCAAAAAAGTGACTGCTGCCAGCATAGTTCTGGTTTGATGTATTGCAGAATACTGTTTTAGTTTCTTCACTTTATATGTCCTCAGTCAGTGGATCCCACCCAGAGTCTGAGGCAACAGCACAGCGCTTAAACTCTGCTGGGAAGACTTGCATCACATCGGTGTTGATTGTGTGTGTGTATGTGTGTGTGCATGCGTGCTTGCGCGTGCTGCTTGTGTAACAGTAACTGCAGCCTGTGCTTGTTAATGGACTGACCAGATGTGACAAAGTAAGGAAAGGGAGAAAGATGGTATCCTCGTTGCATCAGTGCCTCTCTGATATCAGTGCGTATGGATCATGCTACACACTGTAGATAAAAACCACTCACAGAATAACGTGTACATAGTGTGGATATGGAACGCTTCTTAAATAGCTTGTGACTGAGCTCACGAGTGCTCTAGATGCAGTCTTAAATCAGTTTATTCTGCAAAGAAATTGAAGGCCTTAATATTTTATGAGCTTCTTTACTGCACTATAATTTAACTTATAGCCAGGTATCAACAATACTTAATGTTGAAAATACCTCAACATACAGTATATCAAACAAACAACCTACGTTCAAAATGGGCTCAAAATCAGCTGATACTCTAGGGTCCAAGGTTATGGTTAGACTGCTCACCCTGAAAGTGCAGCTGAGACACAGATGGGGAAACTGTTCTCACCACAGCTTCTGCTTCTATGAAGCTTTAAGCCACACTAGCTGCGTGGCTCCATGGATAGCAAAGTCAGTCAGTCAGTCAGTCTACAATTTTCGGATGACTTGCTGTGAGATTTTGTACAGACATTCATGGTCCCAAGAGGATGAATCCTGCCAACGTTGGTGATCCCCTGACTTTTCCCTTAGCGCCCACATGAGGTTGACATTTGTGGTTTAGGTTTGTGGTGACTTACCTTGAAAGCAAGTGGATGGATTGATATGAAATTTGCAACAGATATTCAACGTCCCTTGTGGATCAACACTTTTTGATCCTCTAACCTCACCTCTGGCACCACTGTGAGGTTGACATTTTTGATTATGATTCATCATCAGGTACAAATTTTAGTCAAATACTTTGGTTCATGACTTAAAAACCTGCAAAAACTCAGAGGTAGAGTGGGTTGTCCTTCAATCAGAAGTTCAGCGGTTCGATCCCCGGCTTCTCTAAGCATGTCAAAGCTTGTCCTTGGGCAAGATACCGAACCCCAACTTGCTCCTGGACCATGGCTTCAGCGTGTGAAAGGACAGATTCCTCCTGTATGAATGATGTGTGGATGGGTGAATGAGGATGTAATGTAAAAGTGCTTTGAGTAGTCAAAATGACTAGAAAGGCGCTATACAAATACAGACCATTTACCATTTAATGGAATTCCAGTTAGTGCTGATGAGTAATTGTTAGCATGCTCTCAGATGAGATGGTGACCATGGTGAACATTATACCTGCTTAACATCAACAATCTAGCATTGTGATTGTACAGGATATTATGAATGTGACCATTTATCTCACACTTAGCTGCTGCAATGGCTGCAGACCCTTTTCTTGTCAAAATGATACTCAGCTGATTCATGAATAAAAGATGACTGAAGTTTACAAGTATGCTTGTTAACCAAATTGTGCACAAAGAAAAATTATTATTATTGTACTGCATTTTTCTGTGTACTCATGCAGTCGAGGAAGCCAACCACGGTCTTTGAGGATCAGGGTTATTTGCAGTGCAGAAGGATGAGCCATGAGGAGCATTTGCAGCCAACAATGAACACAGTGATTTGGTTCATACAAGTTTATAGGTCCATCCATCATCTATACCGCTTATCCGTCAGGCTCAAGTTTATAGGTGTTAAATTGAAAGTCTGAATGTGTACGTGTGTGTGTGTATATTTTTTGCCTTGAAGTTGTATGTTTGTTGTGAAATGATCTTCTTTAAAAATACACCCGGATGTGGCTGCTGTTAGGCAAGTGCTTGCACTACTTCCTGCACCATCCACTTGTTCACATTGGCTCAGTGTTATTTGGTGCTGGGCAGCAGACACTCAGCGTGTGTGAGTGTGTTTGCAGGAAACAGCTGCCGAGGGTTTCATAGGTGGGGAACTCTGACACTCAATCATACCTGTCTACGCATCTGAAAAAAAGCAAGCTGTGCAGACCTGCAGAGTGGGCGGGGAGGGGCAGCAACAATAAATGAAAATGTTTTGCCGCTAAATGTAGGGAAGATTTTGGACAACCACTCAACTAGGGGATCTTTGTTTATACTGGATTAAGTGTAACCTGATAAGACCAGTGTTAAACAAGATGTTTTTGCATAACCACCAAAAACTGAGCACAAACAGGCATGGCTGCATTTTTTTGCTATTTGATGAAAATAGATGCTATGTAATATTGTTTGTAGTAAAAACATGGAAATGTTTGATAAAGTCAGTTTAATTATATTGGTAAGCCTTCCTTTCAGTGGGTACTTCTGTCCATTTGCTGAAATAATCAATGAAGTGTGTGTTTCTTGTTTAAACAAATGCTTTGTTTTAGATGAAAATGAACCATCCCACTGACTGAATGTATACAGAGTCAATTGACTCTGTATACATTCAGTTTTTTCTTCAGAATTTAAATGAACTAACCACACAATGTATTAGTTTAACTAAGTTTTCCTAAAGCTCAAAACTGACCTAAATAATTCTAAAATCTAAATGGATGTAAACTTTGCCAGGCATCAGAGCTCTTCATCAGATTTGGTCTTTGCTGATGCCACAAATGTAAAAATTGCGATGGTGCTGATAGACGAGTAACCTCCAAGTTTTACTGCAAATGCCAGTTGGGCGCCAGATATTGCCAACAAACATTAACCATTACTGCAGCCTTTTAGAGAATGGTTCCCTTGAAACCATGAAATCCAATACATTTCTCATGTTGTTATTGCATTATGCCTTGAGACTACTGAGACTTATTTTCTAAGGCTTTGCATATCAAGTAATTAGAAACAGCAATCAGCAATAATATATTGGCTGTGATGATCAGTTAAATAAACCTTTACAAAATGAGCAAACACTCAAGATTATTTACATTTGGGAATTAGATTTAGATTCAAATGCGGTATTAGATGGACTCACCTTTAGGAGCAGCACTAAGCAGCGGCATACTGTGCAATTTACAGCAACCAAACAACTCCAGAAAAGGAAGAAGTATTCATGCACCCCACTGCCTGACATGTTTCAGCTAACTGTCCATCTAGGAAGCATCACAACCAACAGTAAACTTCACTGAATATCTTAGGGGATATGTAATGAAAATGGCAGTGTTTGCAGTTGTGTGTGGTAAAGACTTACAGGTTAGCTCAGAGATCTCTGTTGGATTACTGGTAACTCAAATGGTTGCTGTGAAAGCCAATCAAAGGCACCACAGATGTTCTTGAGTAGATACAGGGGTCTGGTGCAGGGTGTCGATGGGGCCATTACACAGATATGGGTATTAGTAGTGTGCGTTCACTGGCTGCATCACATTGGACAAGGTCAAATTATAATCAAGGCACTGACAGGCTTGTTAGTGTTGCTGGTGTAAATGACAACGATGATGATGATGATTATGGACACTTTAATACTGCACAAACCACACTAATATTGGGATAAAATGTCGTCCTTTATACAGTGATGAATCAAATGGATAAACGGACATTATGGAGCAGCTGCTTCCTACGGTGTCTCTAGCTGCATGTGATTATCCTCATGCATACATTTGTGATATTATATAACATAACTGTCCTTGATATCCTGAAAGCATTGAACTAAAACTAAACAACGTATTATTGCTATAATTACATATAGATTCTATACCATTTGAGAAGCAAAAGATGACGATAATACCAGCTCTGTCATCGTGGCTGTATCACCATCTTAGCTTAGCATGTTAGCATGCTAACATTAGGCAATTAGCATTGTACACAAGGCAGAGCTGGGGCTGATGGGAATTAATTAGTTTTGGAGGTCATAATCCAACATACTGGACAAATTAAAACTCAAACTGGTGGTTTGAGATCTCCAAAGTTATCGCAATTCATGTCTGAGGAGGACGTTAACTTTTCTTTTAACAAAATGTCATGACTGGAATCCAGCCAGTAGTTGTAGAGACATTTCACTCAAACCCAAAGAGTTAATGACATGGAGGCACTATGAAAAATTAGGAGAATAAAGGAGTTTTTCTAAATAACATTGGACCCACTATCCACCTGTGTCTGACTGGACTGCACCATTAAATGCCAACTAATGAACCTCCATGCTATGCACCCTCTGGTGTGTCTGAAAGCCCCTACAAAACCACCAGGAAGTGGACCTGTAAGTGTTACTTCCTGTGCTACTTCCCAGTGAAGCGTCACGCAGACATTTTAGTTTATAGATAAAAGTACATATTTGAATGTAACATTACAAAATTAAAAACCTAAATTGATCAGACTTAAACAGCTAATGACACATTTAAAGATGAGCAGTGTGTTTACATGTTGGCTCTCGTTGGCTTAATCACGCACACACCTGTGACCGCATCACATTTCATCTCCATCGAAATATTCATGCGCTGAAGGAAGATCACGCGGGCGCTTCACAGGTGTGTTTGCGAACTTTAGCTAAAAGCTGCACATGTGCAGTTTGTCGCTCTTGGGTTCACTGGATAGTTTAGTCATCATTTACAGCAACTACTTGTTGAAAACGCGCAATTTATCGCACGGCCACCTGATACTTATTTTGTGTTTAACACGAAGCCTGTGAAGGTGCTGTACACCGGAGCACCGCCAGGCTGCGCCATTAGCACCTGAGTGCTCTCCCTCTCTCCCCACTTTTTTTTTTTCTTTGCACGTCTCTGACGTCACCAACCTGCAATTGAACGAATGAACTAACGAGCGACCGAGCCCCCACCGGAGCTACCGGGAGGCAGTAGCGTTACAGAGCGAGTCCGCGCCGCCCGCCCGCCCCGGAGGAGCCTAACGGAGGAAGGTCCGCTGTGAACGCCGTGCTGGAACCAAACGATGCGAGCGCTGCTCCCCGCCGCCCAGTAACACTTCACACTACCGACCACTGGAGACGAAGAGACCCGGTACCGTGATTTAACTCCCAGACAGGAGGAGAGAGAGAGAGCGAGAGAGAGAGAGAGAGCGAGAAAAAGCAGAAGAGAGCCGGAGGACGGACGGACCCACGGACAGACCCCCACCAAGAAGCACGCTTGAGAAACGAACAACAGCGGTGGCTGAGCAGCTCCGTGTCGTGTCTGCGCTGTGGATCAAACCGAGCGGATCCTCGATTTAAATGCTTTAACGGCGCCGTGTCCCCGGTTTGAGAGCGAGAGAGAGGGAGCTGCCCAGAGAGAGAGAGAGAGAGAGAGAGAGAGAGAGACAGAGGGATCACTGAGGGATCGAAGGCACGGCACAGAAAAAGGAGGAAATTAACCAAGAAAGGAACAAATAAAGAAGGATTTGCAGCCAGCTTTGTTTCCAGGCGCAAGTTTTCATTGAATCCACCCTTTTATTGCCTTTTTTTTTTCTCCCGTGGATCCCGGTGTCGGTAACGCTATCAAGCTGTGTTCTCTAACCATGGGATGTACTCTGAGCGCAGAGGAGAGGGCGGCTCTGGACCGGAGCAAAGCCATCGAGAAAAACCTGAAGGAGGACGGTCTCACCGCGGCCAAAGATGTGAAACTGCTGCTGCTCGGTAAGAGACGCCGGTTCACCCCCCCCCCTCCACCCCCACCCCCAAATCACCACCCACCCACCCACCCACCCGTAGGGCCTGCAGAGCCACAGCAGAGAAACGAAACGCCTGGGGAGGGGAGCTAAAGGTGTGGTGTGTGGGGGGTGGGCGGCTGGTAGAAGATGATCACTGAAATAATATTGGTGGAAATTATTAGAAATAAAAGCATGACGTGTATTATAACGCTACCAATCAACCACATGAAGAACAGTCCAGTATGTTAGCAACGAGGTATTGATTTTGCCATCCAAACACACCCTTCCTCCTTATTACATCACTGTGAAGCCACCTGCCATTACACGATTTTAGCCATTACAATGTAATTCTGCACAAGCAGTCAGCTTGTAGGTAAAAGGTGGGGGCTTCACCAGAGATGATAACTGCAGATGGGAGCCAGGGGGGGAAAATGGCAGCATGCAGCAATGGAGGGCCAAGCACAGGCTGTGTTGGTCCATTGGTTCAGGGTGGGACATCGATTCACTGACTCTTTGTGCGAAAGAAAGTATCTGTTAGTAGTTAATCTATTTGACTAAGTTCACAGATGGGAGGGTGGAGGGAGGGAATTAGAGAAAAGGAGGATGTTGAGGAAGAAAGGGTGCAGCCACTCTCTACTTTCTCCATCTTTTTATCTCCACCCTGCTGCTGCTGCTGCTGTCCTCATTCACTTAGGTTTTCAAGAGGCTGATTCTCCCTTTCTCTTTCTTCCACCCCCTCCTCTCTCCATCTTGCTCTCTCCCACACACACACACACACACACAAACATATACACCCTGTTTACATTGTGTTCTTGTCTCTTATCCCTCAGGGGCTGGAGAGTCAGGGAAAAGCACCATCGTCAAACAGATGAAGTAAGTCTCTAATAAGCACGGTCTAATAACCCTATAGTGTCTGTGTGTGTCCCCCTCTCACTCTTTTCCCCGGTCTCTCTCACACACATGCAGCCTGATCTCAAAATGAGTCTGTAGTCGCAGCCTGCTAGCACCTCGATCTTGTGCCATGTTGGGTTTTTTTTTTTGTTCTTGGACTGTTGACCCTGTAGCACCCCTGACCTCAGCCACATTCGGCCTTGTCAGACACCTGATGTTGCTCTCCAGTATGTGGGTGGAAAAAAATGGGTGTGGGGGGGGGCGGGGAATGCAGTTGCAGTGTTTTACTGTACTGCTGAGTTTGCATGAGGGTGATATGTGCTGCTATAGAATATGTTACGTGCACAGAGACATTTGTCCAGTAATGACAGATGTTGCGTTTACTGAACTGGTTTGAAATTGCTGCTTTTCTTTCATTTGTTAGAATGGTTCCGATTTTAGGTGTGGCCATGTCACCAGACCTAGTTAAAAATAAACAGGAACCCTGAAGCACATTTAAGCGATCATGTCAACATCAGTTTAGACTTTTTTTGGACTTGTGCTTACATATTATTGGATTAAGTACTCCTAAAGGGGTTTCGGACAGGGACATTCTTAAATTGATATCTGTATTGTATGAATGCCTAAGGTAGGATAAGACTCACATCTGCTTTGCTTTCCTCCTCCACGTTAATGATTCTCTGATCTCTGGTGCAGAGCTCACCTCCGGTCACACACTTGTGCCTTTGCTGTCCACCTTAATGCTCCAGACATGTTATATTCTGTAGGGTTTTTATTTAAAGAAGCTACAGTGATACAATGCATAGGGCTTAGTCTGCACAGACAGTAGGGATCTCAGTGTTTTCCACCTACCTCAATAGAAATCTATGATAATATTCCCACATGAGTCACGACTGCTGTTTTCAGTGAGTTCACTGAAACAGATAATTCGTTAATGGATTTAATTGGAAACTGAATATCTTTGGGTTTTGGATTGTTGGTCGCACAAAGCAAGATATTTTATGATGTCACCTTGGGTTTGGAGATTGTATTTGGCATTTTTCTAACATTTGAGGACCGTTAATTGAGAAATGGGATCACTTGAGAAAATAATCAGTAGTTGGAGCCCTAGTATTCATTTATTTTTTTAATGCAATCTATATAACAGCTAGTCTTTGTCATGGCAATATCTGTTCGCTGTAGCCAATTATACCTTCATGTAAATATCATGTAGTCTGTTGGCTATGTCACTGTGTGTGTGTGTGTGTGTGTGTGTGTGTGTGTGTGTATGCCTACTTATTAACTACAGGTCAGTCCAATATAGTTCTGCTGAAATACCACCACATTACTCCTGTTTTACTCCTGTAAGGACTTAATGTGTAACTGTGGCAGTGAGTTTTGTGGCTTAATTTAAGCAGTCTTGAGCTTTTGTTTCTCCTACAGTATCATTATATGTTTTTTTTATAATACTCCCATAGAGATTTATCTGTGCTGCTCAGTACAGTTTCTTTCAATGTTATCATACTTTAATCCTTCAATAATCCTGTAATATATCAACAGGATTTACTATAGTGTAGTTCTTAAGGTTGGCTGCACATCAGCTGGTACATCAACAGTATACCCCCCCCCCCACCCATCAGTCTCTCTGTAATCCAGTCATGACATATGGTTTTTTTTCTCCAATCTCCTCTGCTGCGTCATTTTACAGACGGCAGAGTGCGTTTCAGCCGATAATAGGCTTTGGTTGTGGTCGTGTAGTGACATATCACATGAGGACATGATTCAGTGGATCCAGATGAGCCTGTTTCTCAGCTGTTAACGGTCACTCCAGCTGCACAGCACGTTCTGCACACTGACTGACCAATGCTCCCAGAGGGTTCATTGAACATATATATATATATATAGTTGACCAAACCATTGAAGCAACTGAACTCATTGAACGTGTGTGACTGTTATATACATTTATATGACTTAGCGTGATGCAAATGGGTGTTAATAGGTGGCTGTGTTAATCCATACATGTGTAAACCCATTGTGCTAATATTACAGATATTAAAGGAGGTGAAACATCAGATTATTGCTGCTTTACACTGACTGTTAACACACCAAAGGTACACATAATGTGTGTATAAGATTACTACTATTTCATGAATTTTTACAGTAATTTCTTGGCAGAAAGAGAGCCAGTTTCCTTTCAGCTGGTTCACACCATGCTTACTTCTCTCAGTCATTCCTGCCATACCCCCTCCGTGGTTCGGCTGTCTGACTATACCCTCCAAGCTATTTTTGCTCAAGCTTACACAGGAGTTGATAATACTGCATCTTGCAGACAACATCATCTGTTAATTAAGAAAATGATACACTCTGCATATTTCTCAGGGGCCACCTTATCTCTTATCAATGCTATGTGATGTGCCCCTGGAAATGTCTTCTTGATAAGGTGCACTGACCATGATTGATTTGATGTGGCCACGTCGAGCCAGGGACTGTAAGTGCAGGAGGGCCACTTTTTTGTTTGCAAAACTGCAAAAATGTCTCCCGAGCTGGAATATTTGCTTGAGTGAATGTGTAGTTTTCACCTTGCATACTACTGTATTTCTTTACAAGGGTCATCTGATATTATAGAGAGGAAAGCTGTGGTGGACAGCGCCCTGCTAGGAAAGCCTTTACGTTCCCGTTCAGAGACGCTCTGCTATTTCCGGAACCGCATCAGAAGAGTGGAAAGCCCTCGCTGCATTTTCTTTCACAGTGCTTTGAACATCTGGGGCGTGCTCAAGTGTCCAATTGTGGTGTGTGTGTGTGTGTGTGTGTGTGTGTGTGTGTATGCGCGCGCTTTCTTCAGAGAGAGAGTGGAAGAGATAGACGGAGATAAGTAAATGAGATTTAGATCTAGATTTGATGGTGTTTGTAGATGGAGCTGCAGTGTGTGTCGCAGCTGTGCATGTGATCTCAGTGAGTGGAAATAAGAAGTCTATTAGCACTCTACAATACAGTGGAAAAATACTGCAACTGTACCCGCCTTTAACGCTGCTACTTCTGAGTCTGTTCCATAGGTTCTGTAAGGAAATAACTTCTGAACTGTGCTTTGTTTTACCAGACGTGTTGTGTCATCCAAAACTCAGATTAGACGCAATCACTGAGTGACAGTAACTCATGACAAAGCACAGATATCATCTCTGTGGGGAGCACAGGTGCACTGTGGTGTCAGTGTTTGTTTGTGTGTGTGTGTGAGTGTGTGTGTGTGAGAGAGAGACAGCGATAAGGAGACGTGGGACTGAGAGTGGATTACAGTTGTGCATGGATGAGTGAGTTATCAAGGTGTGAAGCTGCAGCACAGTCTAATGCAGAACAGCATCTGTAAGACAAGGAAGGGGAAGGAGCGACGAAAGAAAACATGACTGTGCAGAAAAAAGGCAATCCAATAGAAAAAGGATTTGCTGGAAAAATGTATGACTGAATTGTGTGTACTTGTGCCTACATATGTATACGATCACCATCAGTGAGCGTAATATTATATAAAATATTTGGGACAACAACCCAGGGGACTTGGTCATGTGTGAACAACATATCTTGTGTGTAGAGCTGTGTGTGCGTTTGTGCGTGACACCATCTGTTTATGGGGCCTGTGTGTGTGTGTTTAGACGTGTGCAAAGGTTCTCTCGCTGCCCAGCTGGCAAACTGACCTCTCCAGCAATGCTCACTCTGTGTGTGTGAGAAAAATAATTTAATGTAGTAATTTTTTTTTCTTTTATAATTGAGCAGAACCAAGGAAGCCACTGCCAGGCACAGCCACTTTTTCACTGGCTGTGCCTGGCAGTGGCCTCTAAAAAAGATTAGAGGTTCTATCCAGTGGTGGGTGTGAGTGCGGGCTCCGTCCCTTTGTACTTTTATAATTATGTGTGAGTTGTTTGCTCTCTGCCCTTAAAGGCTCTGCTTTAAGGAGTAGTTCTGCTAGGGCAAACTCCAGAGATGTGCCAGGGAAGAAATGAGTGACTGGTTAACAAGCAGCACAAGACATGTACACGTGCTTTAAAATAGCATCAAGCTTACCTTAAGAAAGCCCCAACTAGCTAGTTTCTGAGGTAGGCTGTGCCAAACAGGGAATGTCTGGTGAAAGAAGCTATCAAATTGTATTATGGGAAATGTAGGTTCCAGCATTATCCATACTAAAAGTCTCTAGTAATTGGTTAATTAAACAGTTAATTTTGCGAAGTGTCTTTTGAGTCCCCCAACTTTAGGGAAGTGACACACCAAACCACTGGAGTACCCCTTAAAATCAATTAATAGTTCTAGTTTTAATCAGTCGTGTTTGCGATGAACATGTTGAGAAGCTACATAATTATTCGGCCCTCTAGCTGCAGAGAGTGAACGCAGTGAGTCTACCTGACTTCCCCAGGCCACCCGATAATCAGAGGAGACGCACCATGACACCCCTTCATACCTGATTAAATTGCCAGGTAATTTCTCTTTCAATCATTAACAGTCTACAGCCCTTGTAAAACGATATAAACTGTGGACATAAGACTTGATAGGATAAATGCCGTTTACAGGTGCTGAATAGCAGCAATGGATATGTTCTGTAAAGCTCACACATCAATGCTGATTTGTAGTTCGATAACAGACTTCTTATTTATAACCAAACGGGGGGAGAGCCTGTGATCTATCATGATCTCGTCATCCTTGTTTATAGACACTCAGATTGTCCCGAGTGTCAGGACTCATCATATATGGACAGTACTGCTTTTTAAACATTCCCCCTTTGCACACAGCAGTCCTTATAATAGGGCAGAATCACCTTTGTGTATATTTGTTTGTACAGACATTTTGGAAGCTTGTGTTTTGTGGTGCTGCTGAACGGTACTGCATTTGACTGAAAATGTTTCTAACATTTAGTCTACCTCCGTCTAAAATCAAAAGCCAATCGTTTGTTGCATTGTTTTGGTCACTGAAAGCTGGCTTAATGTTGTGATTCGGCTGTCTTTATCAGTTGTCTTGAGTATTTTCCATGACACATTTACTAGAAATGATTGTTTCAGAGTTGTAGCGAACGGATGCTGAACAGTGCTGTCAGATGAAAACCTTTCGCCCTGATCACAATTCATTTGTTTGACTATTATCCACTGGGTTTAGAAAGGATTTCATGACCTGAGGAGGCCTGCATCTTTCCACCGAACTATATTTTTATATATTTGATTTAAACTATTTTGATCAGAGTTTGGTAACACTCATAAAATGTCTCCTGTTGCTCTGCCATTAGGATTTGAGCAAAGACGCATTCGACCCACACAGTCAGAATTCAGAGAGGGAGTATTCAGAGCCTTTCTCTCGCTTTCTTTCTCCTTTTCTTCTTCTCTGGCTTTCTCTTTTACAATGTATGTGTGTGTTTGTGCCACACTGACATGATCGGAGGCGACCGGCCGAAGGGAGAACAAACGCTGTCCGTCCCTCACGGCTGCACTGCTTCCCACAGGCTGTTCCCACCGTGTGTGTGTGTGTGTGTGTGTGTGTGTGTGTGTGTGAGATTTCTCTAGAACAGGAGATAATTAGGTTTAAGCCTCAGAAGAGGAGAATAAAAGGGGGAAGGGGAGGAAGATGGAGGAAAAAAGATGGAGGTGTTTTGTGCTGAAAGGCAGAGGGGGAGAGGGGGGTTGTAGATGGAGGGACATAGAGAGGGAGTTTTAATGAAGGAAAATAAATGCCCATTGCATAGAAAGACAGACAGAAAGAGAGTCACAGTCCGCAAGTGGGCATAGAAAGGACTGAACTTGATAAAGAGGTGGAAGTAAGGATGAAGAGAGCGGTGATGAAGAGAGGGGCGAGACTACTCTGGGAGGAGAGGAAGAAAAAGGGAGGAGAATTACCGGGACACCCTGCAGAAGTAACCAGGGAGGAAAATTCAATTGAGTGTCGGAGTGTGAAAAGAAACAGAGGAGGAGAGAAGAGGGGACAGGGAGGATGAGTGTGAATGAGGTTGGGGAGGTAAGAGGAAGGAAGCAAAGCCATTTTGAGCAAGAGGAGAGAGACTGGCAAGTGAAAGAACATATTCTCACTTATTAAGTAAGCCAGAGGAGGTGATAAAGGGAGATGAGGACAGCGGTGTAGAGGACAGAGTCCAAAGGGTGCTCCTCCTCTGGACTCTGCTCTCCTCGATAATTATTAGCCTCCTTTTCCAGGGACGGCTGGAAACAAGGAGAGAAAATAGATGGCAAAAAAAAGAGAGAGAAGGGGGGGGCAAGTGAGGGGGGCCAAAGTTGGCTGGCACCAACTCAAGTCTTGCATGAAGACACAGTCTGTAACTGGTCATCTAAAACAGTCCGTCAACCAGATAGTCACCCTTCATTGGTTAAATATAGCCGTGGGCGTGCTCATCACCGGAATGATTTGATTGGCTGCCTCAGTGAGCTGTGAAATAACAGCAAGGCAACATCTCATGATAGCTGTGTTTGCGTGTGCACATGTGCTCGCTGGCACGTCGGAGCCGTCTTTGATAACATTGTGTGTATTCAGCGTTTGAATCCTATTTGCATTTTGTCAATAGGCAGCGAGACGACAAACAAACAAACAAACAAAACTTTATCAAAGCATACACACATGTACGCACTATCCCAAATGAAGAAGCTTCCTTTTCTTCTCCTTTTCATCTCAACATCTCAACATTTTGCCCTTCTCATCCCTTCTTTTCACATGAAGCACATTTCCACACAGGGTTGTTCAGCCTTTGCCCTCCTCTGTGCACTCACACACAACTCAACACTCTATGGCCATTTTAACCCTGTGTTATAAATGGACTCGTGTTGATATGATGAGGTATTTTAATAACGCACTGTAGACTGTGTTGAGTAGAAATAGCCATATAGGTACTAACATTAACCAGAACCACACCAATGAGTTGATGATTGGGACTGCAGGTTTATACCACCTGCTTTTGTTGCCTTGAAATTCAACATCACTACATGTTTTATAGTGATGAACTTTACCGACCTGAAGCTACTGAATAGGCACCATCATTTCCAACAGGCACATCAGGTTGCCATTGACTTAGTACCTCTAGATGTCTTGTCACCTGGCTGACTAAGATTCCTGACTTGTCTTTAGGCTGATATCATCAGACTGTCACTACCAGATGCTTCAACTAAGGAGAGCACGACCATCAGCTTTAATAATCAGTTTCAGCACTGATGTGGAAGAAATCCGATGTGAGTCCCATCTTTCCAGACAACTAGTTCGTCAGTTAGCTACTTATCCACATGCATTAGGGACAGGCCAAGCACACAGAATGGCCAGTCTTATCTGTGCTAAAAAGCTTGCTGCACCAGGCATCTTGTTCAGGAGAACAGGAACCATTTGGTGACTGGTACCAGATCAGCTGATCCTCACCACATCGAAATCGATAGCCCCCCCCGACCCCTCCCCCGTCCTCGCCCTCCCCTCTCTGAAAATGATTAAGGCTCTGGAGACCCTCTGCAAATCTACAGTTTTCCCAAATTCCTCCTGCGTGGAGAGCCATGTGTCGGTCTACCTGCCAATAATCATCCAGCATGTGTCCTGTCAGAACACGTTAGCAGTTTAGCTATTGGTGGTAACACAGCAGTCACTTTTAATATAAAGCAGTCTTTCTTTGATCTGTCCCTCTCATTCTCTGTGGTTATATTATAGTGTGTTTCCACTCTAAGCATGTCTGCTTTCTCTTTCGCTCTGTCTGCATAGTCGTATGAGACCAGGTCAATATAACTGTGTGTGTGGTCGGGGCGCTAATCAGGACTTCTTATGAAAAACAAAGGTCTTTTGTGGGTGGAAATTGTGTTTGTGTGTGTGTGCACGCGCTTGTACACATATACACAAATGAGTGTGTTTTTTGGTGCTTTTATTTGTGCGCTAATGTTGATGTGGCTGTGTGAGTGTGTTTTCTTGTGTTAGATCCATTTGGCAGATTTCATGTCAGTTCAGTGCACTGCAAAACAAAGGAGTCTTGTTACAGTGGCCGCACTCAGCTGATATAAAGTCAGCTGATGGTGACTGTGGCTGGGTTTGTAGCTGGGAGAGTGTATCCTTTGAATGCATGTTTTAATTTTTGTGTTTGTGTCATTAATGTGCAGGAAATATAAACGGTAGATTTGAGAACAGTAAATACTACGTTTGTGATTCTCATGAAACAAACATTTAATTGTTTCTGACACCTTGTCGCACAGGTTCAAGCTTATTTCAGGCATAGTATAGTAGTTTAGCATAATGCTGTCAGATACAACACCACCACAAAGCACAGCCCAGGACTGAGCCAACACATAAGCAGCTAAAGTTACAGCTGAACAGAAACCAAACACTTTAAGTAAGTAGAGCTATTGCATTGCTTCTTATTACATCGTACATGTGTTTTTATTATTCTGGTCACTCTGAAATCCAGAAAAAGCACTGGTATGATTCTTGATTCGAGTTTGTTATTCTATCAATACAGGAATAGATGGGAAGATCTAGAAGTAATCTTTATCTTTATTGTCTCCGACAAAATGTGGCTTCATTGATCATATTGAATGGAATATTGAAAAGTTATGGGATCACCAAAGTCAGTAGAACTCCCTGTCAAGGAACCATGAAAGTCTGAACCACATTTCGTGCCATGAGGTCCATGCAGTGGATATTGAGTCTCAGGATAAGTGAAAACTCTGACCTGGTGGTGGCGCAAGAGGAAGAATCAGAAGTCATTAGGATTCATTTCCCGGCACCACGGATATCTGAACCTCATTTCATGGTTATCCATCCAATAGCTGTAGAGATTTTTCAGTCTGAGTGGAGGACCGACTGCCCGAAACCACCATCCTTAGAACTACGGTGCCAGCATGGCCAATCAAAGGTTAGAATGAATTAGGTCAAACATGTAATTAATTCAAATGAATTGAATTTGAACAGTTGCTTACATAATGAATATTAAATTTTTTTTCCTCCACTTTCAAATGTTTTTCCAAATATCAAATAAGAAGCCTTACTTTACTTACTATGAAGACAAACGGCATTTTGCTGAGCCTCAGCCAGACCACAAACATCTGTCTCTGATCTGACATCTGTTGTGGAATTCAGGAAGGCCCCACTCATTTGTTTCCACTAGATGACTGCGCTTTTCTTGGTTTGAATCCCATAAAGTAAGTAAATCACAGTGACACCGGGGGAAGACATGAAAGCTGAATAATTGCATTTTGACCCTGTACAGTATCTGGGACGACCTGATAAAACCTGTGACCCCCCCTTCCCTCTGTCTCATTCCTTCCAACAGCCTGTCTGGAGGCTCCATCAATTTACCCATGACTCAGATTGCCTAGAACAGAGCACATGTTGACTTATACGGGTTATAATATTAATATTATCAGCTGCTACTGGAACAACTACTTCCCATAATTCTGCTCACAACTGTAAATGCAGAACAAGAGTCACTGTGTTTTCACTTTATTCTTGCCTACTTTTCAGTAATGCTAACAAGAAATCCCTACAGTGTACTTCTCTTTAATGGCTGTTAGTTTTTCTGCATTTTACATGTTTATATGTTCATTCATTTAAAGCGTACTGGCAACAGAGACCGCAAAATATGTGACAGACCAAACAGACCAAAGAAACTACCTGAGTGTACTAACACTTGCTAGCTAGAGGCTTTTCTTTATCTGAGAAGATAATGGTATTATTTTGACATTTCTGGAATCTGAGTGGTTTCCCCTAAAGCTTTCTTTCTGTATTGAACTGTTATCTTTTCCAAATGACCAGTTGAAGATGTCAAGATCCAACCCGAAATGTAAACACCTGACAGTGAAAGCACAGTGGTGTGATTGGATGAGCCACTGAGCCAATAGCACAGTCACAAAATGGCCTTGAATCTCTTTATCATGGTGACCAGCCAAGAAAAAATGCTGAGCAGAAGTTTACATTTTATTCACTTGCGATTACCAAACAGTGATTTCTGATGGGAGCATCTACATTTGAGTGATTGAGTGAAACTGTCTGGTTTTCCAGCCAGTGAGAAAGATTTTCACTATATTCAACATAGAAATAGTTATAGACAAACCCCACAAGTAATGACTGAATTACAAGGCTTTAGTGCAAGATTTTGGGCGTGACTTTTTGTGCAGCTGTTGTTACCTAACTGTTAATTAGGCAACAGCTATGACACTGCACTCTCTGCAACTGTCACACTGAGCTTTGCAAGGTGAGCACCTGCTTGCATGTGCTGTGTGTGTGTGTGTGTGCACGTGCACTTGTGTTTCCCTGTAGAAATCAGTCACTGGGGAGGGGGAAAGGGTGTGTGAACACTGTTTTTTAATTAATAGTTAATTGCAAATGGAAAGGGAGCGGAAGCAGGAGGTGAGGGGTAAAAAAGAAGAAATAATTAGGGAGTGGGGGGAGGAAGAGAAGATGGCAGTGAGTGGGAGAGACAGTCGGGGAACAAGTATGATGTTAGGTGGGAGAGAAAAGGCACAGGAATATAGGATGAAAGAGGACTTGGCAGAGGAGAGAGGCAGATAGAGATAACATGCGACAGTGAAACAGAGAGATAATGGCAGACAGATTTAATGAGGTCTTCCCAGATGTAATCCTGAACTGTAATTATTCTGCTCTCCTGTCGGCCTGGATTTATACGCGTGTGTGTGCAGCTCCTAACGTCCCTGCTGAACCAGTGTGAAGCAGACTGTGTCCCTTGGCGCAAGAGCTCTCCATCAGCACATGACCAAACCTGGAGCCGGGACACATTGTTAGACTGAAAAACCTTTCGAAGGTAGAAACTCCTCATCTTCAGTCACAGTGGAAATGTTGCAGCTCTCCAAGATACACTGGCTGTTAGCAGCTGCGATGTCAGTGAGATATGAGAAGGGGCTCAAGGGTCAAACACATAAGGTTTTTCTTCTCTTTATTTAAATTAGCAATCCAATGTTTCTGTAGTCACAAATGTGGGGCTAAATCTATTTTCTCCTCTTTAGATTGTTGTTAGACCTTTAAGTGGTTCACACAGGATCATTGTTGTTGTCATGTGTTTGGCAGATTCATCAACTCAGTCAATTATATTCAATTCTGTATCATTTTGTGCATACATTAATCATCCCTGAAGCCACTAGTAAGGAAGAAAAAAAAAAAAAGTGTTTTGGGGGAAAAAAGGCCAGGGCACAGAGGTGCATGTGTATGTGAGAGAGAGAGTATGTGTGCTTAGGTTGCTACTGCTTGACCTTAAGGTGAGATGGCAAGTGAGTGGAGCCAAATGACAGAGCAGCTGATGCCTCTGTGTGTGTGTGTGTGTGTGTGTGTGTGTGTGTGTGTGTGTGTGTGTGTGTGTGTGTGTGTGTGTGCGCGCGCTAGGGTGGGGGCAGTGGACATCTTTGGTTATTTATAGCTTCTTTTTTCTGATTATCTCCCTCTTCTTTCGTGCTCTCCTTCATACCCATTCTCACCCATCACATTTTTATCCCCTCTTCCTCCTTCACTCTTTGCCCTTGCTCTAACGCTTCCCTAACCACTTACAGACAAACACACAACGCAGAGAGTGTGTGTGTGTGTGTGAGTGACTGTGTCCAGCCGTGTTGACAGGAGTTGGTCAGCGTGCACTTTGTCGCGACTAAGAGCTCTGTCGACAAAGACCACAAAGTGAGTGGATGCACAGCACAGCGATAAAGAACCAATCGAACAGGTTCTCGTGTGTTTGTGTGTCAGGACAAACAGTGGTAGCTAGCAACAATGCAGAACAGAGATAAAGACCTAATTGCACAGTGAGGTTCGTAGGCTTTGTGTTTGTGTGTGTGCACGAGTAGGTGTGAGGATAAAAATATGAGTGTGGGGGATAATGGGAGACAGAATAGAGAGAGGCAGGCATGGTGTGTTTGATACTGTGTGTGTGTCTTACATGGACTACAAGGTCTTCTTTTAGTATTGTTGGCGGTTGTTTCTGTCTAGCAGTTTGTGTTATCGTAGTCAGAGGTACTGACCTTCTGTACTGCTGTGCATTATAATTAACTTACTATGTAGAGTGGCTGCCTTTAGATTAGATAACACGTAATGTCGCTGCTTTAAGCATCTGTCTGTCTGTCAGTCTGATGACAGGAGTCACCTTCACACAAAAGGCATCACTTCCACATTTTAGGGGAAGTGAGGACAGTCTACTTCACTTTTTTTTCAATGAATATGTTTATTCAAAAATGCCGTTTGGTTTTTGAAAACCACATATCAAAGAGCTGACAGTATGCTTTTGTCCTAAACTCTAGAAATACAGAGGCTCACACATGTGACGTCACACACATGATCCTGGGGGAGGTTTTTAAGGTGGGTTTGATTCACAGCCCACGGGGTGATGGTACTGAAGAGTGGGTGTCGTTACTTAATTGCCTGTAAGCCGGCCAATTGGCGTGTCTGATTTAGCTCGCAGGCTGATGCTAACATCTGCTGAGATGCACATAATTTCCCTCCACAGTGCATCTCTTAGAAGCAGTCGCATTGCTGAACAATCTTGACTTTGATTGCCTGACATTTAAAAAAAAAAAAAAAGATCTTCCACTGTGATCAGTGCTTCACTATCTTTTTCAGTTACTTAACCCATGAAATGTGAAGCATTGTGTGGTCCACACAAGTGTCTTTACACAAGTGACACTCAAACCAGACAGTGTGCACGCTAAATACGGCCAGTTGGTGGTTGTGCTGTCAATGGACAGTATTCTCCCACAATGCAGTGCACAAAGTAAATGGAGAAACTGTCACACAGGGCTTCTGTTACATAGGTCACACTTTGCAGTAGCAGCCTGCCGCTCCGTAATTATTGCTGTCGCTGCTTCGTATTTTTCTGAAATGCCATGAAGTTGCAATTACACACCTCTGCGAAGCTGCCGGTCTTCTGAACTCAACCAAACGGTTGTCTGCTCTCTCTCCATTATGATGAGCCACCGGACCAGTGGCTGGATGTCAGTCACTTGCGAAGTCATGATAACCAAGTTAACAACAGCGTGAGTGCAGCGATTTCTCCTGAAGCAGAGCAACTGACAGGGCAGAGGATAAGATGACGTTACTGGAGAAAGACAAAAAAGGTGGATTTAACTAGCCGACGTTAGGTTGAGATAGATTTTGCAGTTTGAAGAAACATTCGTGGTATATTCACCGATGGTCACTACTAACTGAAGTCATTTTCCTAACGTTATGTAAGGTTAACAAACTCAGTGAATCATGATACCGGCAAGGCAACGTATCATATTGTCAAGTGTCATTTTATTTCATATTTTTAAAATGCCTGATTATATTTACTGAAAAATAAACTTGCTGAAAAAACATTCCAAAATGAAAACATTGCAACTTTGCCAATTCTTGTTTGTAGATACACACACACACACACACACACAAAGAACTTCATTTGTTATTTAAAATTTATCAATTACAAGTTTTCAAAGTACCAAACATTTACACGCTTATTGCTTGCTTACTCACATCTGTCATTACACTTAACACCTGCTACTTGGCTTTCAAAATGGCAGCCACATAATGATATCATGGAACAATATCGTGGCTAAATTGCCCATATGTCTGTCTCTGTGCCCATCTGTGAGGCTCGGTGTGAAACTAAACTATGTTTCAGGTCACTGTGCAAATTGTGCCAAAGCTACGGGAAATTGCTCACATACACATTGAGACACACACACACACACACACACATCGTGCTCTCTCCTTGCTGACAGAAGGGCTTGAAGAGAGGGTAATGAGAAAAGGTCCTCATGCATGAAAGCTCACGTCAGCAGGCCAGCCAGCCTAACGCACACACCACACACACAGGCACAAGTCCTTGATACACCTCTCATAACACTTGCTACAACACAAATCTAAATCTTTTTTCCACGGTATTGCACACAGGTGTGATTATGATGCCACCTGAGAGCGGGTTGTTGTATATCATATGTCTTGGATATCACATTAGAATGATAGACTCCCGATGTACCGGGTTCTCTGGTTTCTGGAGCCCCCGGTTCTACTTTTTAGTTTCTTATTGATTCGGTGCTTCATGTAGCTGTGAAACACCCTTCACCCTCTCTCTTGGCATCTCGCGCTAAACACACCGTTTCCGCAGAGACTGCAGCATCCAATTAAGAGTTTGTCCTCGTTTCACCTCTCTGGTGCAAAGAAAGATGGAAATAAGAATTTCACAAAAAGTGTCTGGTTGGCAAGTCATTAAGACGGCGAGAGAGGAGAGTAAAGACTGAAAATCAGCCTCGCACACATGAAGCTACGAAAAAATAAATGGATCTCTGTTTTCTGCTGTGATGCAGAATATATATCCGTGAACGCCTGTGCTTCAGCTCTGCACGGTATGTAATTTTGTCAGACATGTTATCTGATAAGAATGAACCATTTATTCATCCAAGTGCCTGTGTATAGATCTGTGCTTTGGCCCTCTGTGTGAAAGTCACCGATGTAAACAGAAGCCTGGTGTATTTATATGGGACTGGCAGGCGGCCTGATTGATCTGAAACATTACACTCTCCGGGACCGCACTGTCCCCAAGACCACAAACACACACACTCGCACAACATAAACATGCTCACACACACACGTCTGCCTGCATACAGATGTATAGTGCCACGTGTTTGTCAAATGTCCAGACACACACTGCTGAGGTGTTTTTTGAGACAGTACTCTGTGTGTGTGTGTGTGTGTGTGTGTGTGTGTGTGTGTGTGTGTGTGTGTGTGTGTGTGTGTGTGTGTGTGTGTGTGTGTGTGTGTGTGTGTGTGTGTGTCAGAAAATGTCAGATGAAATCTCACTGAACTATCTGAGAATTTTTCACTGACTACATGAACGTCACTTTTCATATATATATACACACACACAGATCCAGTGATATACTGTATATACACAGTACTGTGCAAAGATTTTAGGCAGGTGTGAAGAAATGCTGCAACAATGCTTTAAAAATGTAAAATTAAATTTTTATCAATTTACAAAATGTAAAGTGAGCGAACAGAAGAAAAATCTAAATCAAATCAGTATTTGGTGTGACCACTTCTTGCCTTCTACACAGCATCAGTTCTTCCAGGTGCACTCAGCAGGTAGGTTCTTCCAAACATAGGGTTAGGGTTAGAGAACTAACCACAGATCTTCTGTGGATGTCGGCTGCCTCAGATCCTTCTGTCTCTTCATGTAAAGACAGACAGACTGGATGATGTTGAGATCGGGGCGCTGTGGGGGCCACACCATCACCTCCAGGACTCCTTGTTCCTCTTTATGCTGAAGATAGTTCCTAATGACATTGACCGTGTTTGGGGTCGTTGTCCTGCTGCAGAATACATTTGGGGCCAATCAGAAGCCTCCCTGATGGTAATGCATGATGGATAAGTGCAGCCTTAAACTTGCAGGGAACCTCCACCAGCTTCACTGTTGCCTGCAGACACTCATTATTTTACTGCTCTCCAGCCCTTCAGCGAACAAACTGCTACAGCCACATATTTCAAATTCAGTCCAGAGCACCTGCTGCCATTTTCCTGCACCCCAGTTCCCAACGTTTTTGTGCATGGTTGAGTTGCTTGGACATGTTTCCACATCAGAGGTTTGGCTTTTTGGCTGCAATTCTTCCATGAAGACCACTTCAGGCCAGACTTCTCTGGAGAGTAGGTGGGTGTACCTGGGTCCCACTGGTTTCTGCTGGTTCTGAACTGATGGTACTGCTGTATGTCTTCCGATTTCTAAGGGAAGTCGGCATAATGTGTCTTTCATCTGCTGCACTAAGCTTTCTTGGCCAACCTGCATCTACGGTCCTCAGCATTGCCCGTTTGTTTTTGCTCCTTCAAAAGAGCTTGAACAGCCCATCTTGAAACCCCAGTCTGCTTTGAAATCTTTGCCTGGGAGAGACCTTGCTGATGCAGTATAAGTACCTTGTGTCTTGTTGCTGTGCGCAGTCTTGCCATGGTGTGAAACTGTCCTCCACAACCTCACCTTGGTAGCAGAGTTTGGCTGTTCCGCACCCAGTTTTAAGCCTCCTACTCAGCTGTTTCTGATTCAGTTAATGACTGTGTTTCAGCCTACATATAAAATTGATAATCATTAGCACCTGTTCGGTATAATTCGTTAATTATTTGCCTGAGTTTGATCCTACAAAGTCTCTGACTTTGTGCAGGTCTACCTAGAAGAATTTATGCTTTTTTGAGGGCAAAGGGTGGTCACACCCTTATTTTTTAAAGCATTCTTACTTTACAGCATTTCTTCACACCCACCTAAGACTTTGGCAAAGACATTTTGGTCTCCATTTTTTGTTTACATGGTGAGTTTTCTTTCAAGATTATTTCAGTTGTTTTTTAAAGCATATGTCACACACAGTCAGTGATGATTTTGTGTAACGCTGTATGGTGGCCTACTGGCGGAGAAGCCAATACAAGTCTTACAGACCAACTACAGGTCTTTAGCATTACTACAACATATGTGGAAAGTTGTATAAAGCCTCTTGCAAGCTGAATGAAGGCTGATAAATTGCCTCAAGTGATGTACCTTGAGTCAGCTTTGGTTGGGTCTGACAGCTAGTTTGAAAGTGAAAGTGAATTTGGGGCTGTGGAGTAAGAAAGAAGTGAGCTTACCCAGACATCTATAGCCCACTCTTCATCTCTGCTTAACTCTAGAGGCTTGAGGCTACATTAGCTGCTATTAGCATATCACAACCACATTGCGTTGGTCAAGTTGCATTGTGGGTAATGCAGGGCTTTGACATGGAAGAAAATTGCATGGAATAAAATAAATGTCGAACTATTCCTTTATTCATCTACGCTGCATCACACTGCATTACCACTACAACAGTATCCTACAAGTATTTCTTGAGAGATGCTGCTGTAGTGGTATGTCTCCATGCTTCTAATCCAATTTGTAAAAAGAAAACTACTTTTTAAAGAAGAGCAAGTGTAGATTTTCCAAGCAGTTGCTCCTTTGTTCAGCAGTACTGCTCACATGGGTCAGCTACAGGTCAGATTAGTCCGATTTCTACTGGGGTGTTTTATTCAAGCGAACAAAGCTATATTTTTTGCATGTGTGGAGAGTTGTGAGGCTGTATCTTATTCCATATGTGCGCACACAAATCTGAGTGGGCACATATGGAATAAGAAAATGTTCACAGCAATTTGCTTTGTTGTTTTTTTAAAAACACAAGGTCAAAAGGTTTGTTACATTAGACATTATGTATAATTTAATATAACTTATTACTGCAAAATACTTTATTATAGTTGCAAGTTGTTGGTCTTAGGATGATCCATTTGCTTCCTCTGAGATCCTTTACCCGCATCAAATGTTATTTTTTAAGGATTTTGAATTTATGGTAAGTAAGGCAGGGTGTCAAATATGGTTCTTTTTATGGTCCAAACTGAAGAGCTGTGACCACGATAGCATTAAGTCAGACAGTATGCTTTTTTTCAAGCTGTAAACTAGGCTGGCTGTGTAGCCTACATGAGGCAGGCAGCCGGTTAAAACAGTACATCCCCTCATCATAGAGATTAGTGGGTGGTGCACCCATGTGTAATCTGCATGGTTTGTCAGGAGGCTAGAGCCACAATAAATGGCTTTTATACAGGAGGACAGGACTGGACAAATGTACTGTAAGCTGTCAAAGATGGGTGAAGTTGTTTGAAGATGTGTTTCAGGAAGTTTTGATCCTCAGTCCTTTTGTTGGCGAGGTCCTGTTCACTGTGATTCATCTGTATGTGGGGATGTTGTCTCTCTGAATTGCCTCACAGTGTTGCCCCAACCTGTATCTGTCTGTGCGTATCAGGCACCTGTTTTCTGGTGTGCTGTCTGTTGTCCTTGGCTGTCTGTCCCTCTCTGTTAGACTCTGTCTGATTCGTCCATCCTTACAGTCTCTCCTCCTGTCAGGCCTCCTGCCTGGCTAACTGTCTAACTGTCTCTGAGTCTGTCTTTCTGTCCTCGTGTTAGCTGCAGTGAAAGACATCATGACATTTAAAACAGCAGGATGGGCTGCTGCTAGGACTGTGTGCCTAAATGTCAGCTTAGCCTACTGCCCCCCGCCTCTCCCTCTGTCTTTTGTGCTTTTGCTGTAACCCTCCTTCAACGTCCTGTGTTTCTCTATAACCCCTCACCCCCATTCTTTTCCTCCCCTATCATATTTGCCAGGAGCACATCCACTGCAGTGGAAACCTCTGATGTCCACATGAACTTTAACTGTACGTTTTTCGTAGCGTACATATACATCTTTAAATATGGCTGTCAATCGATCCAACCATTTTTTTTTAGTGTGTACTGATTGTGTACGTCTATGTAAGAAGTATGTAAAGGGCCAATGCCAAACCTACTTGGCCCATTGACTAATGCGTGTCCGTTTGTGTGTGTTTAGGATCATCCATGAGGACGGTTTCTCTGGCGACGACGTAAAGCAGTACAAGCCTGTCGTTTACAGCAACACCATCCAATCTCTGGCTGCCATCGTGCGTGCCATGGATACACTGGGCCTGGAGTACGGAGACAAAGAGCGGAAGGTCAGCACTCCCATCTCACACGCACACACGCACATATCCCCAAATATATAGTTTATGATGACTTACACTTACACTGAACTGTAGCACGAACACAAGACCATCACAGATGGAAATGTCTCAAGATTGTTTATTTTCTCAAGTCCCAAGCTGTGAACAGAATACGGCTAAAAGAAGATGTCAATCAACATGAACCACTGAGCTAATGAGCTTTCAGTCCTAAATGCAGCAAGTAGTCACTGGATGAAGAACTGCTGAACAGGAGTTCTTTGAGAGGGCACTGTGTGCCTTATGTAGAGTTACTGTCTTTCAGCTATAGCACTGGGAGTCCAGCTCTTTTATCGAACCTGATAAAGTATCTCTGAGCAAGACAGTGAACTGCACCAGCTACAGATAGTTGTTCCAACCTTTTGGGGAAAAAACATGTCAGGGATTGACAGAGTATGACATTATTTTGATTGGCTCACTAAAAGCAAAGTGAATCTGTCAGGGTCAAAACCCTGTGCACAGTGACTGTGTGTGTGTGTTAAGCATGCAGCGTACTGTAAGGAGAAGGTGGTAATGTCACAGCCTCATACAGCTAGCTTCACAACAGTAATTTGTTTTGGAGAGGACGGTGAGAGATCCTCACAGCATTAGCATTTTCCACCCACACTGATAAAGAAGAGTACAGACTGCTATTTATGCACCAGAAGTTGAAATATTCTTGCTTACCACAAGTAGCACTCATTTTCTGTCAGGTGGTTCCAGTAACTTGCTACTGGATTTGATTTCAAAATCAAAACACCCTCAGGAGCAGCAGTATAGCATGTGGTCAACATGCCAAAGGCCTCCAGGCAGCGCATAAGCCAAGCACTATTACAGATTCCAGTTAAGAGTGAATGCACACCTTCCCCACACAGTTTGCAATGTATACAATTTTGTCTGGTCAAACATGAATATTCAGCAGTGTGCAGCTGCGTCTGTTTGAGCAGCACAGCACATATTATGCTGTCAGCTGGAGGTGGATGAGCAGAGGTGAAATCTCAGCTCGGCTGTGTTTCCTTGTTTCTGTATCATCCATAACAAGTGCTCTCGCCATAATTTTTCAGGCAGAAACTACAATCCATGGCAGCAACAGCAACATGTTGCTCAAATGCAGATGTCTTATGGAGCGTTGTGTGTGTGTGAATCTAAGTTGGGATAGTAGAAGAAATACAAAGTGTTTTGAAGAGAAACAGAATCAGAAAAGAAACATATATGTTCCTTATGATGTGATGATGACATATTTTCTCTTTGACTTTGTTATTGAATGTCATCTCCTCACCCCCCTGGGTCTATTTATTTATCAAACTGGCTAATGGGAAAGGCTGCCAGCTAACCCTGTCATGCCCGTGCTAGAAGTTCCATCGTGCCAATCAATGTTAGTCCTGCTTCTAAGTCCTCTAAATCCTAGCGCACACAAGTTATATATGATACTCTAATTGAGGATTACGAGTCTAATCCCACAGAAGAGCATCAGTTCCATCTCAACACAGAGCAATGTGAGGAGGTTAATTATGTATGTAAGTACCAAAAAGAGACAGTATTGCGTTATACTAACCTCTCCTGACCCATGACTCGGTTTTAGGTCCCCAAAGTCTCATAATTCAGCCCATCAGAGTTGCCATGGTAGTTATACCTTTGAACCAGTGTGTCGAGTGGAGGAAGGTCCAAATGGATTACAGTGTTTCCCGCCTGGAATTTATGAGGACGGCCCACTTGTACA